>NC_060268.1:165524830-165525077 GCF_021613505.1 Equus quagga
TGTGTGTGTCTGTGTGTCTGTGTGTGTGTTTCTGTTCTTCCTCCTCTTTCCAGTTATTAAATGAAGGATTGACTTAGAAGTTTCTGAGGGTCTTTCCAGCAACTCTATGCTCCAACTGAAACACACACACAGACACACATACACATACACAGACACACATACACACACACAGACACACATACACACACACACACACACACAGACACACACAGACACACAGACACACACAGACACACACACACAGACA
>NC_060268.1:165525477-165597130 GCF_021613505.1 Equus quagga
ACACACACAGCTATAACCTTGGCGGAACGGATAAGGACTTCTGGCATTTGCTGCAGCTTCCATTCATCTCTGTATTCTAGTACCTATCACACCATCTGCGCATCTAACACACCCTCACATCTGTAGGTTGGACTTTTCACTAACATATGCAACTGCAGTATTTTATCTCAGTGACTTGTCTTCTTCGTTACTTTTGCACACTTACCAAAAACAAAATTCCAAACTTAAATTGATCCGACACACGAGAAACTCCAGACACACGTGTGAACAGCCCTCTCTGAACCCTCACAATCCTCACGCCGAAGTTTTCAAGGATGCACACACGCCAGACATGGCGCCTGGCACCCCAGATTGTCATGACAAGACTGTGATGTACCCGTAACTATGTCCATTTTACTGATGAGAAAACTGAGGCTTAGAAAGACAAAGTTGCTTCTTAGGGTTACACAGATAGAAAATGTTTGAGCCAGGCTTACAACCTGGCCCTTGACTTTAAGTATTGAAGAACAAGGCACAGTAGAAATATAGAATAGAAATAAGTAGCCAGCATATAAACAGAAGTTCAAAATTATTAGCTCAAATGAATGTGAATTAAAACAAAATAACATTTTTAAATCTATTAGCAGATGTAAAAAACTATAAGGATTAAGAGCATTTAAATTGAAATATACTTTTTAGGAAAGCAATTTGGCAATAAATATAAAGACTGCAAGTAAGATTCTTACCACTTGACTAAGCAATTCCATTTCTAGGAACCTATTGTAAAGAAAAAACACAAATCAGGGCAGAGATTTATGCATTAATGTTAATTATGGGGTTATTTACTATAGAAAACCAAAAAAGAAGAGAAGTTGCCTGAATATCATAATTAGGGAGTTAATCAAGAAATTTGAGCATATCCATAAAGTGGAATTTTATGCAGTCACCAAACATTGCTTTACCAAAATATTTAATAATATGGGAAAGTGCTTAAAATATCCAAATAGAAAGGCCTAGTCCATAGAGGGATGGATGAATAGATAAAGAAAATGTGGTATTTACAAACAATGAAATGTTACTGAGTAATACAAATGAATGAAATCTTGCCCTTTGCAGTGACATGGATGGACCTTGAAGGCATTATGCTGAGTGAAATAAGTCAGACAGAGAAAGACAAATACTCTGTGGTCTCACATGTGGAATCTAGAAAACAAACAAACAAACAAAATCCAGGCTCATAGATACAGAGAACAGATTGGTGGTTTCCAGAGGTAGGGGGTGGGGACTGGATGAAATACGTGAAGGGGGTCAAAAGCTACAAACTTCCAGTTATAAACTAAGTCAGTCCTGGGGATGTAAGGTACAGCATGGTGACTATAGTTAATAACACTATATTGCATATTTGCAAGCTGCTAAGAGAGCAAATCTTAAACATTCTGATCGCAAGAAAAAATTTTGTAACTACGTGTGGTGATGGATGTTAACTAATTGTGGTGATCATTTCACAGTATATACAAATATCAACTCATTATGTTGTACTGAAACTAATATAATGTTATAAGTCAATCATATGTCTATTAAAAAAAGCCTATACAATAGCATCTTTGCCATGATACCAATTTTTTAAAAATATCTAAGAAAAAAGATGGAAATAAGATATGCCAAAACATGAGTATGGCCTTTCTTTTCTTTTAAATACCTTTCAGTAATTTTTTTCTACAAAATCTGTATCTTATATTTACATAAAAAATAAAAAGACCTAGATGTTGCTGTAAGCTGCAAAAAGAACTTCATAAACGATGATTGGTTGGTTACCGTAAAGTAGACAAGAAATGAGGGCTTTTGACAACGGAGTTTTTTATTCTACAAAATAACTCTGTGATAATGTCCCCCAAAATCAGCACTACCTGTGGGGTACCAGAGATACACAAAAGACTCACGGTGCTTCCACTGAGAGAGAGCTCAGGGAGAGAAGAGAGGGACCTAAAGTCCTGATAAAAAGAGCAAAGCTCACCAATAAAAATAAAATTAGGTGAACGCTAACCGAGGGAGAAGTCAGGCTGACGCTGGACAGTGTTAAAAATTCTTAAAACAGAAGTCTTCCTTGCCCTCAGGCAGATCAGATCATGGCACTCTCTGGTGATCAAAATCAAAACAAGAAGTAGCTCCTCAACATTTCTATAATAAAGTTCTCTCTGCTGCTATACGATGCAGGCAAGCCACTGCACAGCAGGCCAGCTCTGGAGCTAGGAATCACATGACTTTTTCTGTAAAGGGCCAGATAGTAAATGTTTTACCCTTTGCGGGCCAAGTGGTCTTTGTTGCAGCTCCTCAACTCTGCCACTGCAGTGTGAAAGCTAGCAGAGACAACACATAAATAAATGGGTGTGGCTGCATTCTGGTAATTTGTTTACAAAAACACTCGTTGGGCTAGTTTAGCCTGCTGATCCCTTGAGACTTTAAGCATGGCCATAAAAGTAGTTTTCTTGTGGTTTTCTTATCAGTCATGCTTCCTCATATTAAAGCACCAGAGTTTGAATTTGCTGAATTATGTGATTATTTGAGGAAAGAGCTGAGTGGATCATAGGTAAACCAGAAAATGTGCTCATTTTACAGCATTTTGGGAACTGAATGGACAGCAGGCACCGTGTCAGGCCCTACTCAAGGTACTCCCAGACCTAGTGGGTCACAAGTCCATCAACATTCAGTCTCTAAGTAGTGGATGTGAAGTTCACTGGTCACCCCCTGAGAGAGTGAGCTTCCCGGACCGGTAGGAAGAGCAGTCAGAGAGGGATCCAGGGGGGATCCATAGTCAGCTGTACGTTCTTTGAGTGGACTCCAGTGTTGACTCTTTTAGGATGAAACTCCAAAATCACAGGCAATGCTTTGATAAGCCACATGTCATGCACTTCATTTCTCACTTGGAAAAAATCTAAAGGCCTGACAATGTTGAATTTTACTGAGCCCTGCGGGCCTGCAAAACAGTGAAAGTTAAGAAATGGCCCCATCCTTTGTGTTCCAGGAAATAGCTTACTGTGGCCTTCCCCTGTGACTTAGATAAGGCTCACGGGTGCCCCACCCCCACCCGTTGTTAACCTGGGGCAAGGCCAGGCACGGACCCTCCAAATTTCTGTTCTTCGCCACATCAAGGATTAACTAAACCGTTTATCTCCACTGATCAATCAGAGCAAAACTACTTGCTAACCAAGCTTTGGTTGTGCTTCTCTGCTCCTCCATGCCACTGAACTCGGCCCACCCTCAGCTGAATCAGCATAGAGCCCTCCAGAGACCAGGCTGGCCTCCAGGGAAGACATTCTCTGATCCACCTTCTGATCACCACCTCTCATCCCACTTCCACACACATGGCGCTTTCTAGCCTTGTTTACTCCTCTGCAAAAGACAGCCCCTTTTTGCCTAATTCCTGAGAAACTTGCAGACTTCATGGTCACAACATTCTCCTGATTGCAATACTCCCTTTCGCCCTTTGTAATAATCCTGTCAAATAAGTCTTTCCCTACCAAGTCCAGATTCGACTTTCTTTTTCATTATTTTTTTTGTAGTATTTGGTAATTTTATTTTCTGTTGTGGGAGAGGTAAAAGGCTACCTCTTGGAAATAAAAGCTTTCTTTTTTTACAGCTTATAAGGCAGTTTTATTTTTTAATTTTTTATTGGTTTATAACATTATATAAATTTCAGGTGTACATCATAATATATTTCAAATTCCGTGTAGATTACATCATGTTCACCACCCAAGACTAATTACAATGCATCACCACACACACGTGCCTGATCAGCCCTAGACGTGATTGATATGCTTCCCTTCCATCTCTCTCCCTCTCTCCCTCCCTCTTTTTCCCTCCCCCACCCCATTTCCCTCCCTCTGCCTCTCTCTCTCCTTCTTTTTTTCCTTTTCTCTTTCCCTCTGCCTTCCTCCCTCTCCTTCCTTTCCCCTCCCTCCCCCTCTCCACATCCACCCTCTTTTACTCCACTGGAGCCACACTACCCCGTCACTATTCCTCAAACTCCGAGCGTGTTTTCCCTCCAGGTTCTTCGCCCTTACGTTTCCGTCTACCTGAAGCTTACATACCTTGTGACTACCTGAGTTATTGCCCCACTTCCTTCCAGTGTTCGTGCAAATGCCGGCCTATCCGAGAGGCCTTCCCTGACAGCTCCCTGTAAAGATCAACTCCATCCTTTCCTCTCTCTCTACTCCTTACTGCATTTTTTCTTTCTCAGTTGTGTTTATCACCACCTGACATATTTTCATTTATCGCCCGTCTTTCCACACGTAGGATATAAACTCTGTATACCCAGGGACATCGTTGTTTTTGTACCCTGCTGCACTTTTAGTGCCTAGAACATTTCCAGGATGGAACAAAGTCGGCTTTCAATAAATATTTAGCTAATAAAATGATCTGACTAAATAAAGTAAAATGAAAACTACTAACTACGCTTACTGAGTGCTTACTAGGTACTAGCACTGAGCTATGATTTCTAAGTCTCACAATTATCCATCAAGGTCAGGATTATAATCTCCTTTTACAGATGAGGACACTGAGTTGTAAAGTCTCACTAAACGGCCCAAAGTTTTACAGTAATGATGTGCTCAGGCTAGGACTCAAATTGACTCCAAGACCTTTATCTTTTTTACTGTAATATAGCAGGCTGCCTCCTAAACCTTTCTAGTTGCTGCAATGCAGTTGTCTGCGAAGAAAAGCAGAAAGGAGTCCATTAGCGCCACTTCCCTTTGGCACCAGGAGCAAGGGTGTGGAGGAGATCCTGGGGGAGCAACCAAGATGGAGCACCCTTCAGCTGCCCTCCCAGAGGGTGAGAGGGCCACCACCTGGGGGCCCACAAGAGCAGGAAGCTGGCTGGTCCAGCTCCTTACCATTGCCTCAATGGCCAGTAGTGCCTGACTCACAGCAGGGGCTCAACACGTGTGGAATGAAAGCACCATAGATGGCACAAAGGGGATGAAAAGGACCAGAGGAAGAAGCACGCATGGCACCTGAAACTGGGAAGAATCAGAGAGGGCAAACGCTAGAGGTGCCAGTTAAAAGTCCCCTAGAAGGATGGGTAGAATTTGCCTTTAGACAAGCAGGAGGAGAAAAGTTCCCCAAGTCCTTTCTGGGACTCACACAAGCCTCCCTGCTCCTTGCCCATCCACCAGGAGGTGCTCGCACCTGATCTGCTATTTCGAGCTGGGGGTGAAATGTGTGACTTGCTTATTTTGCTCAAGACCAGCCCTAAATCTTCGAGGCAAAAACAGCAGGCATTGAATACTCTTAACACTTCCCCAAGTATACAATAAACTCTTAAAGAGATTTTTTTTTTTTTTGGCTGAAAATGTTTGTCAAACAGAGAAATGTCTCAACTTTTATTGAGCTCCAATTATGAGCCAGGTATTGTGTTAGGCATGTGCCATGTGCCATGCGTTTACTTTTCACAAGAACCCATGAGATGGTGATTATGTCCATTTTACTGAGAGGAGACTGAGGCTCAGAGAGCTCCAAAGCCATTCGCTATAAATAGGATGCAAATACAGGTCCATTTGACTCTAATCCCCTTACTCTGTTGACTGCGTTATTTTGCCTTCCAGCGAAATTTCTACTAGCCAGCTTCTTCATATTTTGCTAACTTAAGCACCCACACAGAAACGGGGCTCTTACCCCAAGGAAACCAGTTCCTTTTGGTAGAGCATTATCCGGCCTAGTAATTGGTGCATAAAATTGCAGGTGTGTTCCTACTTCATGAATGCTGAAGATGAGAAAACAAACTTGCAGTCAGATAAGTGAAGAGCAACTATTTGCTTCTCAAAAAGATTCTGCCTTTTACAAAGGATTAAAATCAACATCCTAATGTATTTCATTGTTGCTAATAAAGAGTTTATCAGTGTACAAGGAAAATGATAATCAATTTGCCTGTCATACAATTTCCTATTCTAGTATGATCCGCCCATTTCTCAGCCTGGGCAAAGGAAACTCAGTGCCATGGGACTTGGCCTCTGGTCACAGCTGATTTTGTAAGAGAGACAGTCTGACTCAAGCCAGGCTGATTAGATTCCCTCCTGAGAACGTATGAGGGAGCCCCGGGACTGAATCAGACTGTGTTGGGCTGGGCAGCTGTAGCCCCATAGTCAGCTCACATCACACACGAACCAATGTTCTTGGGAAGCGAGAAACAAAGAGAACTCAATGTACAGCATGAGAGCCGAGAAGCAGAATACGGCAGACACAAGAAGCCACAGAACTTCAAAGAGCCAGAGAGAGCAGCAGACTAACTTCACTGAGTGAAGACTTTTCACTTCCAGGGAGGCCTATTTCCTGAAATTAGGTTCTGTGAGAATCCCCTGATTTCTTATAGTGAATCTCCCTTTTTGTGAGCGTTTTCAGGGGTCTTATTAGTTACCCATTGCTGTGAAACAAATTATCCCCAATATGTAGCAGGTTAAAACAATAATATTTATTATTTCATGCAGTTTCTGAGGGTCAGGAATGCAGGAGTCTTGCAGCTGGGTGGTTCTGACTTAGGGTGTCCCACAAGGTTGCAGCCAAGCTGTGCTGTTGGCCGGGTCTCCAGTCATTTCAAGGTTTGACCTGGGCTGGAGAATCCACTTCTAGCCTCACCCACATGGTTTTTGGCAGGCCTCAGTTCCTTACTGGCTGCTTCCCCCAGAGAGAGGGGGCAAGGTTAGGGAGAAAGACAGGGAGAGGAAGCGGACCCAGGGGAAAGTCGTAATCTGTAATAATCCCAAAAGTGAAATACTATCACTTCTGCCATATGCTATTGGTCACACAGACCAACCCTGGTCCTCTGTGGAAAGGGGCTATATAAGGGGGTTTATGATAGGAGGCAGGCATCATTGGCGACTGTCTTAGAGGCTTCCTGCTCCACAGTGGTTTCTATTTCAAGCAACTAAAGAATCTTAACTAAGACATTGGACACACATAAACGAAGTCGACTTCCTGCAGTGTCAGTCATCCAAAATGCAGTGAAAAATTTAAATAGAAATAGAAAAGTGTCCCTAAGCACTAACGAATTTCAATAAGACCTTTGACTTACACGGATAGTCAGATCCACTCTTGGACCCTCGTCAATTTGCGTGTAAAACAAGTAGGCAGATTTAAAGCAATGAAAGAGAACGCTCATTGAATGACTGACAGCATTAAAAGGATACAGAAGAATCAGTAAGCTGAGGTGTTTGGGTCCATGTAGCATTGAAGCAAAAGCTCAGAAGATGTATCAGTCAGAGAAGGCAATGTTATGCTGCAATAACAAAGAAACAAGCTTAGTGGTTTAAAACAGCTCCCCTTGCATGTCCAGAATGGGCCAGCTGCCTTTTGCTCATTGTTGCTGTCGTTCTTACCCCAGGACCGGGGCTGAAGAAGCAGCCACAGTCTGGAATATTTTCAGTTGCTGTGTCAAAGGGAAAAAAGGACATGACAAAATGTGCACTGGATAGACCAAGAAATATATCAATGAGATTTGTCAGTTTTTCAAGAGAGTAGATATGGTGATGAATAAAACCAAAAATGACAAGTCATTTGTTTTTCCTCCACCAATGAGTGATGTCATATATAGTTTATCAGGGACACAAGGTGAGGCTACATAGCTACTTAAGAAACAGAAAACTTTCTATAGATGTGCTTTGCTACATCTGGAGGGTGGAGAGAGGCAGTCTAGCGGAGTGGTGGAGAATGAGCCCAAGAGCCAGACCAACCGGGTTCCTATCCTGGCTTCACCCTTACTAGCTGTATGACCCTGGGCACATCACTGTACTGCTAGATCTTGGACCCTCATTAGTAGAAGGGGCTGATAGCAATAGCAACTATCTCTTAGAATTGATGGAGGACCCACCTTAGTAAAGACATGTGAAGTACTTGGAACAGCACCTCGTACAGAATCAGTGCTTGACAATTGTTAGCTCTTCCTATTGTTTCCTGAGTCTACCATTCCCACACCAGAAATCCCTGAGTCACAGAGCTAGAAGTAGCATGTCCTCTCTCTCTCCCCAGTACAAGTGGGAACAAAGGGATGAAGATACGGTAAATCAGGTTTCTCCACTGATGAGGGCCATACAAAGAGATGCAAGGGGACCAGGAAAGGCTGCTGTTGAGTCTTCATCTTTAGAGAGAAAATTCAAAGCTTCCTTTTATTCTCTAGTATGCTCCCTACTATTGTAAAAACCTTCACATTGCCTTTAATTTAATGCAAAATTCTCAGACTAGCATTTACGGACTTGCACACTTACCTCTTCCAGCCTTACAGGTAATTCTCCCTTACATATATTAACTGCTTCAGAGAGACTGGCCTCCTTGACCTATTCTGAGCTCATGGTGGGCTTTTCTGCATCTTTCGCTTGCCACTCCTCTTCCACCTGTGCAAATCGCACTCGTGTTTCAACTCCATCTGCTCCATGCTCTGACACTGCACTCATAAGTGGTTGCTCCTGCTTCTGAATTCTTGTAACTCTCTGGGCTATTTATTAATTTGTTCACTCAATTAGACTACTGACAATGGATAAATTTTTTTTCCATTTGAGGAAAGAAAAGTTGGATCTCTAGGGGCTGGCCCAGTGGTGTAGCCATTAAGTTCGCACCTTCTGCTTCTGTGGCCTGGGGCTCACCAGTTCGGATCCCTGGTGCAGACCTACTCACCGCTTGTCCAGCCACGCTGTGGCAGGCGTCTCACATATAAAGTAGAGGAAGATGAGCACGGATGTTAGCTCAGGGCCAGTCTTCCTCAGCAAAAAGAGGAGGATTGGCAGGAGATATTAGCTCAGGGCTAATCTTCCTCAAAATTTTCTAAAGTTAGAACTCTACACCGTACACAAAAATAAATTCCAGATGGATGAAAAAGCTAACTGGAGTGAATGGCCAATTCTATAGAGACAGAAAATAGATTAGTGGTTGCCAGGGGCTGAGGGGTTTGTGGGAAATGAGGAGTGACTACTAAGGGACGTGGAATTTCTCCTTGGGATGATGAAAATGTTCTAAAATTGATTGTGGTGATGGTGGCACAACCCTACAAATCTATTAAAACCACTGAATGCTACACTTTCATGGGTAAATTGTATGGCATGTGTATTATGCATTTGTTAAATAGAAAAAAGTCTACTTTTAAAAAACTCCTGAGAAAAGCTAACGAGAGATAATTCATAGAGCTTACACTTATGATTTGTGAATTTTTCTTTATGTGTGGTACATAGCAATAAAAATATTATTTTTAAAAATCTAACTGGATAAAGGGATATCTGTAAAAGTCCTAGGAGACTACAGGAAAATATTTGTTATAATACTTGGATGGGGAGGAACTTCTTCAGCGAGACAAAGCTCTGAAAGCCATAGCAGATAAAACTGACATGTCGTATTTTACTATCCGTACATAAAAAATTAAATTTCCTGTCAGTAATTGACACCACTAAAGCTTAAAAGACCAGAAGAGAATATTTGTATGTGTATATGAACATATATATACACATACATATATAATTTATAGCTATCAAAGATTTAATACTCCTAATATAAAAAGAGCTCTTACAAATCAATAAAAATAATAAACAACCAAATGTAAAATACAATGGACAAAGATGTGAATGAGAGACACAAATGGCTGCAACTAAGACAAAGGGCTGGCTTGCAGCTGATGGGGAGGAACTCTGTTCCATGATGTCTCTTCACGGCTCCTCAGTACCTAACACAGCACCTTGGACATAGTGTGGTTAATACGTGATTCTCAAGGGCAACATTTTGTATTCCTCAAGTTTTAATTTGCCCTGTAACTTTTTAACTCTAGCAGATTTTACATTCTCCATCTCTCCTTCTACAATAGCAAATTTTCCTTTTTTAGTTTTATTCAAAAGCAAAAAAATTTTGGTGGATGTGATGTTAGTTAAACTGTTCTATTTCGTACTTCTCTTTTTTAATTAAAGATGGTTTTTCTCTTGATATGTGGATGCAGCTCAAATTAATTTGTTTCCCCTCTATACTGAGTTATATGTGATCTGTTGAAAATAAGTGAGTAACATTTCAATGGGGGCAGGATGGTACTCAGCATTTTCATCAGGAATTCCATCCTCCATGTAACACACAAAATTATTAGGCTTTGGGGAACTTAAAGTAATTGCCTCAGGTAAAAATGTAGAATTTCTTATTTGCTAATGAAAATATTAAAGAGTTCTGAGGTATTAAATTAGCCTTAATGCCATGTTTCCCTCTTCAATAGCGTTTGAAAACAATGCCCACAAGCAGATAGGAATAAAAGAAAAATCTTAATCTTGGATTAGCCACAGCAGTATTATGAGAGTTTACAAAGAATTGAAGAGGTGAAAGAGTGAAATGCTTTTTTGTCTTGTGCTAGGAATTTAATGGAAAGGAAAAGAATCCTCTCAGGAAATGGGTTTCTCACTCTTAATTTCCTAACCAGTAACTGCGTGTGGACAGCCACAGGATTGAACCTCCGATTACCATGCCCTCCCACACGCCACAGCCGACGTTTGACAGTCATTTGAAAGCCCTGTGGGCACCTCAAATACGACAGGTCTCTCTAGAAGCTGTTCCTCTTGCTGTCCTTCCTGCAGCACCACAAACCCTGTCACCCAAGCTAAACACTGGTCCTCCTAACACCTCCCTCCCCTCTCCTCACCACCCAACCAGCATACACTGAGACCTGAATGGTTTGCCCCCAAGAAATTTCTCAAACCCCTCCAGACTGTCTAGTCTCACTAACACAGCTTTGTTCAGGTCCTCATCCTTTCTCACCTGAACTTTTGCAGGGGTCTTCTAACTGGTTTCTCTACTTCCATACGGTGCCCCTCATATTCCTTCTGACATAGCTCCCCATCCCATTCTTCTGAAATGCAAATCTGCCATGGCCCTCTCATCAATAGAACTGTTCGATAGCTTCCTACTGGCTAAGAATTCTCTCGGTGAAGGTTCAATATAAGCTCTTGGTGTAGCTATCACTGCCCTCCACAACCTGTACCCCACACTCTTCTCCAGCCACATCTCTCTCCACTGCTTCCTCACAAGGTATGCTCCAGTCTCCACAAACCATTCAACAAACTAGGCACTCACCATACTTCGCTAGGTATCTGCCCTTGACAGTGGAGAAACAGGTAACTGGAGGACAACCTTTGATCATCTGGTCATATCCTATTCATTCTTCAATGGTCCCCAAGCCAGGCCCCCAAACTTAGCTAAGTTCTCCTGTGACCCTGCCCTTACCTCTGTCACAGCACCCATTGCATCACGTTGAAATGGCCTGTTCATGTGCCTGCTTCCTCTGCTGGAATATTAACTACTTGGCCAAGGGAATCTGTCTTTGTTGTCCTTGTCTTGTCAACAGCTGACAAAAATGTCTGCTCCATAGGAGATTTGCAATCATCATATACTAAGCATAACTGATCTGAGCCAACATCCTCTTCCTCAGCAAATACTTATAAGGCATTTTCGTGAGTATGGAGAAATTCTTCCTCCCCAGAAAGCAGAGATCCCCACACATCTTCGAGGCAGCCCTGCCCTGCCCCCCGACAGAGGCACTTTCCTTCTAAGATAATATCACATATGAGACTTTGTCTTTATTACTGATTTTCAAACTTGGCTGCACATTAGAATTACCTAGAGAGGTTTTAAAATATTCTCTGCCCAGGCCTCATTGATCGCAGATCAATGAAATCAGAATCTCTAGGAGTGGTTCCCAGGCTAATTTTAACAGGCTTTCAAGGTGATGGTAATGTGCGGTCAGAGCTGAGAAATTCAGGTTTACATATAAGGTGAAATCATGGAGGGCAAAGACAGCTCTCCAGACAGTATTGCCCTACATTAGCAAGCAAGGACTCTACCCTGGGACCCCACCCTTTGGAGTCTCTTCCTCAACAATGTCTAAGCCCCATTCAGATGCCTGGAATTGGAATTTGCATAGGCCAACAGTGCAAATGCAGGCAGAGAACCCTGAACCCAAAGTGGGAGCCACATGGGTCCAAGTCATCCCCCTTCAGAGTCCCCTTGGCCTCTCTACCATCATTTGGGGTTGACCAGATGCCCTAAGGAACTATATAACTCACACATATAGTGTAATCCCAGGGTCTAGGGCTGAGTTCCAGTTCCAGGAGGGAGGACTGGAAAGCAAATCATTTCTGTTGGTTGGCGTAATATTTCTTTCACAAGAAAGCATAATGTTGGGCTACTAGAATGGTGCTGACATGCTGATTTGGGGTAATTCACTCACATAAAGCAAAAGAGAAGTTCAGGGCTCTGGGCTACCCTATGGTCTGCTCCCAACTCTTGGGTTTGAGCTACGTGTGTGTTGGCTATGCCTTGTTCCAACAGCAATGCCACCTCTAGTCTACAGCACCCAAGGGTAGTGGGATGGTGGCAGGCATCCCTCATCATGAGCACCCCCTACAGTTGGTACCCAGGGCAGTCACCCTAACTCTTGTGCAGGCTCCATGCCTCATGACAGGAGGTCTCCCAGGGATAGCTGTTCCTATCCCTTCTGAGGGTTTTTGGAGCTGTTGCTCCACAAATTTGATAGGCCCTCCAATTGATGTCCTCTCCTGCTCTGAACGATGGAGTGACGTTGTACTCTCTTGGGTCAGTCTGAATCATGCCAGACAAGAAACAGACATTTCTTGCATGAACAGGACCACTCTTTTCAGTCCACCAATAGTCCCTCACCTCCCCTTCCCGCTGGTGGAAGTGTGTGGGAAGCCAGGACACGGTCAACAGTGAAAGACATCACGTTCTAGGAATTCAGTGATAATTGCCAAAAGAGTTCAAGAAAAGACCAAACTGCAAGTTGTGCTGTTCTGTTTACGCTATAATAAGTCTTAAAAATGAGCTTGACATAACTAAAAATGAATTACCATTCGCATTTTCCTGTATACTCTGGGTAGGACTTGTATTTGTGGTCTTCATCAACAAAGCACAGTAACAATCCTTAAGAGAGTCAATGGAAGCCGGTATTCACAGGCAACATCATGGATGATGCAGTATCAAGAGTAATGACATAACTAGCATGAAATAAGTAGCATTAGGGAGCTGCAGAGGCCAGAACATCACATTGTTTCAATACAAACAGATTCTAAAAAACTATGGCATTGCGAATAATAACAACATTGCCACTCCTTTCTCTCAGTGGGAGTTACGAAATTTGCCAGAAATGCCTCATTTAGCAGTAAAGAACAAGAACATGAAGAAATAGTTTATGGACCTGAACATGAAGAGATGGTGTCTGGATACTACAATGAATCTTTGTGCATCGATTGGACAATGAACTAATATATAAGTACCTCTTCTGCCCATTACTCTAAATCTTTATCAGTAAATCATTATACTGTACATGGGCCCATGAATTTTGTAATACATTTTTATTCCACTCTGCTGTCCACAGATTACTCAAAAGGTAGGGGGAGAACAATTTAAGTGACTTGGATTTTGGCATGTCCCATTATATTGTGCTTAAACTTTATTTACAGCGCTGAAATGTGGCTCCTCCAATTGACTAAGATCCTGAAGCTCAATGAGTAGGAAAAGAGGACAAGTTATTCACTCCTCTTTGTATTGCCAGGAAGAAACACTGTGATACGTAGCAAGTGTTCAATAAGTATTTGCTGAATAAATAGTAATCTTAATATACCATTGATTTTGTCCTCATAGGAAAAGTCTGAGATATCCCACTTGCTGCATTCCTGAGATATCGCTGAATGTTTTTCATCTCTATCTAGAGCATAGACTTTCTGGTTTATAACGTACTATGGGATGAATTATCTCATCAACCAGGAAAGACTTCTTGAGCCCTGAGTCCTACTATGTGTTATGTTCTTGGGGAAAAGGATGAAGAGAAAAGTCACTGCTCTCAAGGATCTTAAAAGTCAGCATAAGAAAGAGTCAGACATAATATTACAAAGCAGCATTATTAAGGGCTGTGTGATGATTAATTTTATGTGTCAACTGACTGGGCTAAGGGATACTCAGATAGCTGGTAAGTTACTATTTCTGGGTGTGTCTGTGAGGGTGTTTCCAGAAGAGATGAGCATTTGAATCTGCAGACTGAGTATAGAAGGTCACCTTCACCCATGTGGGTGGGTATCATCCTATCCATTGAGGGCCAAGAATAGGACAAAAAAGCAGAACAAGGGTCAATCTCCTCTCCTGCCTGAACTGGAACATCCATCTTCTCCTGCCTTGGACACCAGTGCTCCTGGTTCTCAGGCCTTTGGACTTGGACTGAATTACACCACTTTCCTGGTTCTCCAGCTTGCAGATAGGAGGTCATGGGACATCTTGGTGTCCACAGTCACATGAGCCAGTTCCTATAATAAATACTCATATATGTTTATGTGGGCATCATCAAATTGGTGGCGGAAGAGACTAGAAGCATGGCCATGGACATGTTGGATTAAATCTTCCTATAATACATCCAAGTGTATAAGGCCAAAATATGAATGTTAGGAGAGAAGTTAGGGCTGGAACTATGAATGGGTGGTCACCTGCCAGAGGTAACTTCTCAAAGACCAGGAGAGAGGACCATTTATTCTTGGGTGTTGATTGTTGGAGCATACCATATGTAAGAAGTAGTCAGAAAAAGAGAACTAGGAGGAGGGACTGGGAAAGAAGAAACAAGAGCTCATGGTCTTGGGAATCAAGTGATGGAGGGGTTAGATCGATTTTATCTTCTCAGCTACCCTTTCAGGAGGACGAAAGGCAAGTACTACGTAGGGAGCAAGGCACGGAGGCAAGACTCAGATCCAGGTCTTCTTCCTGCCAAGTTCAATGCTCTAACCAAGCATTGATCCTAAGGGTAAGAAAGAATTGTGTTAAGTGTTGTGATTTGAAGGGGTCTCAGATGGCCCAAATTGAACAGACACATTTACTTCACTGACTTTCCACACTGCCTGAAATTTTCAGCACCAACATCACTCTTTGGGACGACAGAATTTTCAGAAGGCCTTTAGAATTGCACATTTGCAGGGGCGATTTTAACACATGAACACATTAGCAGCTCTTACGGTGATTTTTTTCTCTCAGGACAGCCCTGCTCACAGACCCTTTCCATCAAATTTCCAAAGAAGAAATGACAGGTCATGAAGGATTTCAGAACACGAGAGGGAGAGAGAGGGAAATGTCTTTTGTAGGCAGAAAAGCCTTAGCAGCTACCCTACGTGAGCTCCAACCAAAGCAAATGGGGTACTGGAAGGAACCCAGGAGTGGAGTTGAGCAGTGCAGCCAGGATGGCAGCTGGGTGGTCTAGATTAGGCTTAGGTTCTGCAGAGCTGGAATTGGAGCAGAGCGCCCCTATGTGAGTGCACACAGGCACTGAGAGTCAGAGTGCAAGGCCAGAGAAGATGCCCAAATATCAGAGTCCAGAGGCAGGGTTGGGGCAGGAAGATCACAGAACCATGTAGAGATGCGAACAGAACTGAGAAGGGGAGGAATAGGTAAATGAGGCTGAGGAAATGGCAAGGAGAGGAGAGAGAATATGACCACAAACAACCAAGCATAGTTATGACAAATGTTCATGAGCCAGTGAGTGCATGGGTTGGTCAGGAGTGGACCAAGCACCACTTCCATCTAGCTGTGACCTTGGAAAAGATACTTTGTCTTTCTGAGTCTCACATTGCTCATCTATAAAAATGATGAATTGATTAAATTATTTCTAAAACCTCCAGGTCTAAAATCAAATCAATTTTCCTCTCTGTTGTTGAGATCAGAGCTACCCTACACCTTTAACACAAACTCAAAAGCAAAATCACACTCAACATATATTTTTTTTTAAATTCGTTTCTTATCTACGTTAAGGAAACTATCAGATGCTTACAAAAAGAAAGCACCCATTGATTTATTTCTTACCTTCTAAATAACTACTCCTTTTAGCAAGAATAAAAATGAAACAAACCAAGAGGTGGAGACAAGAGGGCATTTTAAATCTCTAAATTGAAACAGAAAAGGGAAAAAGATTTAAAGGTAGCATAATAATGGCTTTTCTGTTTTCCCACTAAGAGCTTTTTATGTAAAAGTTTCACCCAGAATGCCAACAAGGCAAAGAACCAGAAAGGCATCAAATGAAACCATTTCCATTTCTGATGACCTTAATCCCCTCTGTGGTTTGGGCAGGATTAAGAGTAACCCCTAAGGAGTTGCAACCCCCAGATGCTTTCCAAGTCCACCTGTCTAGGTGTGTGTAGGCGAGGGCATTGGCCTGATTCACCCTGCTTTCCTGCAGCAGCTCCACGGACTTCTTTGAGCATGTCATCCCCTGAAGCTACCAGCTTGCTGCAAATGGCACCAGTACTTTAGTGCTGGTCAGTTACCTCTTTGACCACTATACCAAAAAGTAGCTCTCCCATGTTTTTACCTTTTATATTTTTGGTGAGGAAGATTCACCCTGAGCTGACATCCGTTGCCAATCTTCCTCTTTTTTTGCTTGAGGAAGATTAACCCTGAGCTAACATCTGTGCCAGTCTTGCTCTATTTTGTATGTGGGAGGCCTCCACAGCATGGCTGGTGAGTGGGGTGGGTCTGTGTCCAGGATTCGAACCCACGAACGTAGGCCAAGGAAGCAGAATGTGCAGAACTTTAACTAATCGGCCACAGGCCCAGCCCCACTCTCCCATGCTTTTAAAATATGAAAAATGCAATTAAAGAAGTATGTCGTGAACAATATCTTAAATTCTCTGGGGATGTCCTCTCTGGACCAGTGCAGCACCAGAAACATCAAGTCCTACTGCCGCTTGATAAAGAACTTGGGTTAGCACGAGCTCCCTTATTCCCTCTGACTGCTGTTTCCATGCCACCTTGGAAACTTAGTCAAGTTTATACAATAAAAGACCAGTCATGTAGGGTAAGCAACGTTGGAATCTCATCAAAATCTTCTTTAAAGTTGCATTCCAAAAAAGCTGTAATTTTAAGCTCCAAAATACTTAATTAGAGACGCTACACGTCAGGAGAAAAATGACAAAGTTGACATTTCTACTGAAAAGTCACTGGAACCAAGGAATGTGTCTCCAAATGTATTAATTATGGGAAGGTGCTCTTGAATGGTGGTTGGTGGTAATTGTTAATGCTAAAAATAATGTTTTCTGTCTATCAGTCATACCAATTCCACTCAGGCCTCCAGAAGTCTCATCTTCTCTAGAAAGTCTCCTCAGATAGTGGGTTTTGTTTTCACGGAATGCAATAGAAAGTATAATAGCTAAATGTTCAGATGACCCCAAGCTAATGGGGTTTACTATACCGGGGAGGATGGACCTGGAGTTCAAATTAGCATGGACAGATTGGGTTGGCTGTCAAAATCCAAGCCAGCAAGTGCAAGGAGCACACACACAGCAGAGTCTCTGAGGAAGGGGGAACAACCTGGAAGTATCTTGGCCGCTATGCCCTGCAATGGTCAAAAAGGCTTACAGGCTCAGCTCATTCCCAGAAAGTTCAGGTCTTCTTCATAATGGATGAAGAACAAAGTCAGAGCACAGAGGGTGAAACAAACCCTCTTTTTCTGCACTTCTGGGTGTCCTTTTGGTTAGGGCTGGGGAGTCTGTCCACATGAGTGCCCTGAAGACCCTTCTCCTGATTTTTCCTTCACCTTCCTTTCCTGTCTGTCCTTGTCCTGGCTTCCCTACTTGTCTCCCCAAGGGTCATATTGAGCTTTCCCCTGTGTTGAAGGTTCATGGCTCCCCTGTTTCATGCAGTTGCTTCTTGACCCTCAATCAACGAATTGTAGGGGCCGGCCAAATGACATAGAGGTTAAGTTCACGCTCCGCTTCAGTGGCCTGAGGTTCAGATCCTGGGCATGGACCTAGCATCACTAGTCAAACCATGCTGAGGTGGCGTTCCACGTAGAAGAACTAGAAGGACATACAACTAGGATATACAGCTATGGACTGGGACTTTAGGGAGGGAAGAAAAAAAAAGAGGAGGATTGGCAACAGATGTTAGCTCAGGGCCAATCTTCCTCACCAAAAAAAAAACAAACAAACCCATACATGCAAATTGTAGGTCTTATTTCATGCTGATACTACAAGAATTGGCCCTGGCAAGCACAGTTTGGTCTGGGATGTTCACATCCATTAGTGTAGTATATATAAAAGAATAAATTGCTCTCTTGCTAATCTAGAGCATAACTTTTTATGCATGACTTTGATGTTATTATGCTAATATTATGCTAAGTGACACCCTGCCCACCTTGGCTGAAGATGGGAAGAGGTAAAGGGAGGACCCTGTCCTGCCACGGACATAAACCTGGATTAGGATCCACAACTGCCGCTACCAGTTATATGAGTTTAGGCAACATCCTTCTCTCTGGGCCTCAGTTTCCTTGTCTGTAAAATAAATGGCTAAGACTCTCAGACTCTCAGATTCCCCTGAAGCACTAACATCCTCTGAGTCTTGTCCCTACATTGGTCTTGCTCTTCTGCCTTCGTTCCACTCCATACTCTTCAGCCCTTGAGAATAGTATTCTCAGGCTTTCTACTCTATTAGTATCATTTGCCTAATTTGATCATAAACTCATGGCCTCATTGCACCTTTGGGCAGGAAAGGATCCCAGTCAAGATCTAATTGGCCTCAAAGAAGAGAAATGGCCAGTCTAGACTCAGAGTTGTTGTGACCTATACCCTACATTGTTCCATAGAGGTTTTTTTTTTTTTTTTTTTGAGGAAGACTGGCCCTGACCTAACATCCATGCCCATCTTCCTTTACTTTATATGTGGGATGCCTACCACAGCATGGTGTGCCAAGTGGTGCCATGTCCACACCCGGGATCTGAACCGGCGAACCCTAGGCCTCCAAAGTGGAATGTGCGCACTTGACCTCCATGCCACTGGGCCAGCCCCCCAAAGAGGATTTATGGCAGCTTAGCAGGATAGTTACTGGAGATGGAACAAGTTACTAAAAGAAAAGATAGAAAGAAAACCAAGGATAGGGACATAGATGGAGTCTAAAATGCACCCCAAGAAACAAACAATAAAAGCCCTTTTTGAAAATTCTATGGGTAGTGCCAATTCAGAACCGCATATTTGGCTCTGAGCTCTCCAGTAACCAAAGGGAAAAGGGAAACCTAGTGAGTCAGTTGAAGAGAAACCCCCCTCTTCTCACCAGTGCTTTTTCCCCTGCTCCCCACTGCCTTTTGGCTGTACCTAATACTGCGCTCAAAGCCAACAGTCATCCCCTGAAGGGGTATTGATTGATAAGGTTGGAACTCTTCAGTCTTCGACTGATTCACAGTCCAAGGAGGAAATAGAAACCATAACCTAGGAGGCTGATCTTGTTTCTTATCAGACATGGGTCTTACAATGCTGCCCCTTCCTTGCATCCCTGCTGGGCAAAACCACAGAGAAATGTTAGTCCATTGCAATACACCCAGTTTTCGTGTCATATCTTATTCGCTGGTATAAGAATTGAAAGCCGGTTGCTGAAAACATGTTTCTCGCTCCGTCTTTTTATGATACAAAAGCCTTCAGGTCCTTCAAAGAGACTCTTTGATGCATCATTAAATAAACACCTGGCTTTCTGAAGCGAGACACTGTTTCTCAGCAGCACGAAGACTATTTCCAAGTAGTTCTATTCCAAATCATCAGAAAGAACAAGCTCTGCCTTCTCCTCAAAGGGCAGCCGCAGACAGGAATGTTACTGGGATGAGAAACCTGGCAGAGGGAGGATTTTTCAGAAGTCTCAGAGGCAGCTCCAAGCTGTGGATATCAGTCCTTAAGTATCCTTATATCTAAATAAGGGCTTACAGTTTCCCAAGTATTTGTGTATCTCCTATCTGTCCCAAATCGCTGTGAGGTAGTAGGTAAAAGAGAGAGAGTGATCCCCATGCTGAACAAGGAGCTGAAAGTCATTGAGAGACTTTTCAGAGATGGGTTGCATAGTAACAAAGAATCTCTCCTTGGCTAAACCTTAGTTAGCCTCCTCTGAGCCCTCTGCTTGACTAGACCCAAACTTGGGCTTCTCTCTCCATCCTTGCAGAGAGCAGTTTTAGAGACAAGAATCCCGTCAGGTCAGTTTAGCCAGAATCCTACCCTAACCCCTGAGGTTTCTCTTAGTAATTTTCCATCCACTGACCCCCAGTCTGCTCCTTGGCTATAAATCCCCAGTCGTCCATGTTCTATCTGGAATTGAGTCTGGTTCTAGACTGAGGTCTCTTTTCCCCTATTGCAATGGATGCTGAGTAAAATCTGGTTTTAACACTTTAATTAACGTCCAGCTCTGGTTTTTCTTTGGCAATTGCCACGGGTCAGGTCTTCTGATTCCAAGTGCAGTAGAAAGCCTGGGGAGGTGGGAGGCAAGCACCGAAGCCCTGGATCTGCCTCCCACTAACTAGTTGTTTGATCTCAGACAAGTCACTTTCTCTTGGGTTGGGGTGGCGTGGGCATGCAAAACGTGTCTCCACCATCACTACTGGGCAAGCTTAAAGCAACCCATCTCTCTAGCCTGCCTCCATCTGCTTCTGCTCTTCTCAAGACCATCACTTCATTGAGACACTGGCTTCTGTGACCCTTCTCACATTGGCTCTGCCCAGCATTTATAGGAGGGGAGAAACAAAGTCATTTATCTAAAAGGTGTGAGCACATGCGGGCAGGTTCAGTCCTGGCTTTCCCCTGTAATCCATGAAAGACTTTATCATGAGGCAACTGGCTTATAAGTGCAGGATGGTGGGAGCATTTTGCTTTTATAAAAGTCAACTTTTCATCTACTTAAGCTTCATCCTTTGCACATAAACAAGATAATGATGTCTTGGCCGGTCAAAAACTTTTCCCTGCCACTTAATGTAGAAAACCCAGGTTAGTGTTCTTTGGTGTAACTACTTGTGAATGGAAAGCAATAGCCTTTATAATGTCATCAAGCTTCTTTCCAATGTGGAAAGACCCTAACAACCTCCTCCTCCCTCAAAGTAATGACAGCTGAGAGCAGCTTTATCCCGTAGGCAATCCGCAATCTGCCCACACCCCAAACCAGCAGAGATTGGTCCTCACTCACTAATCTCCCCCCCACAGGGCTCTGTTGCAGGCACTGAACCTGGTGCTGAACCCCATTTTAAAGACCTGCTTAATCTGCTAGAGGAAGTCTCTGATGTTAACACGGACACAGTCAGAAAGATCCAGAAAGGGCTACGCATCCCAAAGTCCCTAAATCCAGCACTGGCCAGTTTAGAATTGTTTGTCAGAAAGAGTCCTATTTCTATTTCTTGACTACATTTCCTTTATGGCCCAGTTTAATCTTTCCCTGTAAATGTGTTTTCATCAGTTCTCCTTGGGAGCTGCCCTTCTCTACAATGACGCACTCCAGTTAATTAACCAGAGCTAGTCCTAGATGAGAACTGCGAACCACCCTTCTTCCTTGCATTGTCTACTCAGAAATGTCAAAGACAAACTATAGAGTAAGACCCAAGGGTGAATTATAACCTCTATTGTTTCCTATAGTCGTATTAACCTTAAGATTCAGAAAACAATAAATTTTAACCTAATGCTCCTTTAAAAGACAGAGTTATTATGAAAATCTTGGGATGTCTTACTAATATTCAAAGGGGAAAGCACTTTTGTTGCATTATGGCGATGATTCCATTGTTCCTGGTCAAATAATAATTTATATACAATACTGCCAATCATGGACCATAGTGAGGCAGGCAGCCCTACAACCTCCTATAGTGGGAGTATAGCCACAAATGTGTGTAGGTCTGTGTGTGTGTGTGTGTGTGTGTATTCAAAATTTGTCCACCTTCAATGTGACTCTGCAAATGAATGAGCTGTCTACCAGGCTGATCTCAGAATCCACACATTTATGGTTCACCATTGTGACAGCAGAAGCTGTTGGACCCTTACCCAGATCCTCTTTACATACTGGTATCTTCCAGCCCCCAAACGTGAGTGGAGGCTGCCAATGACAGCTGCCACCCTTCCCTGAAGAATGATCTTCACCAACAGTAACCACTTTCCCCAGCAATGCCTTGGAGGTTCCCAAGGCACAGTCTCCCAGGGAAGAGGGGGAAAAGCCTGCAGCCAATGACTGAGTCATATGGGGTGCTAAAGGCGGGTCCTCTTACCTCCCCCTGGGACAACTCTAGGGTGCTATCATGCTCCAGAGCCCCTTATACCATCATACTGATGCTAGACCTTCACTTTTTTGTCCAAGTTTTCTGCAGTCCTCTCCTGCTTCCCTTGCTCCTTGAAAGGCTGTGGCTTAGAGCTTGCTGAAGCCGTCACTTACACAGGAATCCTGTCTCTAGCTCTACTTCTAGGACTCCCAACCTAAGGCACAGAGGAAGGAGCAAGGCTAAGCAGAGGAAATCATGCCTGGATGTCAATGACGCTAACCCCTTCCTTCCAAGGTATATGTCTCTTATTTTCATTCCATGGCGCTGTTTCAGCATCAAAGACAGGAGCATCCTTGGACTTCAAAGGCTCAGTGTGTCTTGATAAGTACATAGCCTGAATCTTACTCACATAACCAGCAGGCCTCATGCTCTAAGGAATGATTGCCATGGAAAATATGCCTTAGGAATGTATGTATTTGCATAAGGTTTTTAGGAAGGCCCTACTGATTTCTAATTAAAGACAGAGTTCAATCATTTAATTGAAGGTAGGATGGAGTTAAGATTAGGGCCGATATATTTTAACTACTGGGGAAGCTGTACTTAAACTTGATCAAACATTTATTGAGGAGTCCCTGATGCAAAGCTTCATACTAAGTGCCTTTCAACAGGCTGCAAAAGTAGATTTCCATGGCTGAATTCTACTCAGGAATACGAATGAAATACAAGTGGGTTAATTTTGTAGTACATTTATAATACTGTAAATAGTTTAAGTACAGCCCCCAACTGAAAGCTCCTTGAAGGCTGAGGTTTATCATTTCAGATAAATGTGTCAATTCTCTTGAAATGGGTATCTACTGTTTTTGCCTGTCCAGAATCTGTTCCACCTTTTAGGAGCAGCACCCAGATTGTCTTTGTGGACTACTGCCCCAGACACTCAGCCAAGCAACTCCGGTGGGGTCAGCCCTGTCCCTCAGATCCAGGGGTGACTGTCATATCCCCTGGTGACAATGTTTGGTTCAGGAATGGGCCCAGGAGCCAAGCCTGGCCAGTTAGAGACTATGAATTCAAGTCAGTCTGAGATCGTTGCTGGAACAAGTGGAAGGAACGGTTTTTTCTCCCAAGTTAGTGAAACTTCATAGGATGCAGGCCCAGAGCTTCTGATGCCATCCTTCCACAACAAGGAGATACCCTGCCAGAGAGGAGTCAGCATGGGGGAAGGCAGAGCTGAGAGCTGAAACGCAAACATTTTCCCCCCATAGTCCTGGCCTCTCTATTACAAAAAGCAATAAATTCAAAAAAAGTTCAGGCCATTTTGAGTTGGATTTCTGTCAGTTCCAATCAAATGCCACAACTAAGCCCTAAACTCAAGATAGGCAATCCATACATATTTTGGGTATGAATGTTATTCAGAATGTTTTGGTACCTTTACTAGCAAGTAGACAAATTCTTTCAACCTACAGCAGTTACATTTCATTTCACAAACATGTATTGATCATGTACTCTGGGCCAGATATTGGGCTGGGATCTTTGAAGGATTCTAAGAGGATTAAGACATGATTCCCTTCTCTTAAATATTTATAACATTTCCAGCTTCTGAGAAAAACCCGTAAGATTTTAATGGTAGTCTGTTGTACTCATCTCCATTGGCAATAACACATGGACATCAATTTGACAGAAGTTTATGTTGAGAAATGTTTTATTAAAAACTCAATGGGGAAATAGGTGAGTCAAGTTGTTTCCTGGATCTAAACCATAAATTGGCGTAACAAGCCGTGGATGATGACTCCACTGGGACACAGACATGTATTTTTAAACTTTTGTGGTTGGAGGGTAGTTTGAATAGAACAGCCAGAAGGAACAGTCTGTCCTGTTGAATGACTCACTTGAGAAATTTCCATCCAAATGCCATTTCAAAGCAGAATTTTCAGACTTAAAATTTGGATTGCCTTTAAAGTAGATATGCTATTCAGACAACTTTCTTTTGAGGAAATATCATGTCATCATATCATAGAGATCATGGCTTCTGTTTTATCTAACTTTCTTGATAATCATTAAATTTAATAGTTTTTCCAAGATTTGGATAAACTCATGAACAATGAGCTACTAATCACAATAATCTACTTTTATAGGGGACTTTCCAGTTTATGACAGCACTTTCACATGCATTATCTCCTAGGAAATTGGGAGAGTCAAGCACTAAATATATCTAAGTAGTTGCTTATCTTTTTATGGGGTATTATTTATTTTGATGATTTTTACTTCCTTTGCTCCATTCCTACTACCCCAAAAGAGGCTTTCTCAATCACTTGGATTTTTGCAATACCCTCGTAATTGGTCCCCATTTCTTAACTTTTATTCTCAATATTCCTCATGCATAGATATGATAATATCATTTCCCAACTCTTGAGTGCTCCATGCTTAGCAGAAAAAATCCAGACATCTTAGCTAGTCACTCAATGATCCATCTTACATTTCCAATACCAGATCCTACCCATCTTTCACTCTGGCCAGTTTCACAGAGAAAGAGGAACTGCTGCAATACTAAAGGATGAGAAGGATTTGAAGGGGAAGATAGAAGTAGAAGCTGAATCTTGAAGGAGAGAAAGAATGATGTGCAAAAATCACATGACTACAAGGCTTGAGGTGCAACCAGGAATGTTAAGGGGACCAATTTGCCTGGAACAAGACCCAGGGGAGGATGGTGATACCTACAGAGCCTCATCAGCTCTAAAATTTCCCAGTGCTACTCAATAGCTCAGGGATATTCATTCTAAATACTGACTGCCTCCCAGAGGGACAAAAAGTAAAAAGAACAGAAAGGAGATAGAAATATCTCTCTACATACAGAACGTGATTAGGGGATTTAGCCCTCAAAGCCAGAAAAGGTAACTCACGGAGAGGGAGAGCACCTCTCCAGGGCACACAAGTTCATGAGAGCCTAGCCTAGCCTCAGAGTTCTGTTCTGAGCACAGCTTTATCTCGCAAGACAGTGGTGACCTCTTCCATAAAAGGCTGAGGTCAGACCACGGGAGGCAATGGCTGGCTAGGTCCCAGAGTTCTAGAATCATTTCAGTTTTATACATTGTGGCTGGCCACTAGCAACATCATAGAAGAGGAACAGTAGCACATGGGAATCCTTATAAGATGGATAGAAATGGAGCAGCCTCTATTTCAAACAATACATATAAAATGTGGCACAACAATAGGTGGCTTGGAGGAGCTAATACATGACCCCTGTGAAAGGCCCCTGAGAGATGGCTGTTCAGCTCAGGTGGGTCCACACCTGTGCTAGGCTGGCTGTTTCCAAATACCTGAGGAGCTTGTTAGAAATGTGCACTTCCGGGCCTCCACTTCAGAGATTCAAATTCATTAAATCTGGGACAGTGCTCTGAATTCCAAATTTTTAACAAGTTCCAGGGTGATTCAGATGCCCAGCTAGCTTTGGGAACCCATGACAAGCCTACTGTACAAACCTCCCCATCAGAACTGGCTCCCAGGCTAACTGGGCTGCCATGAGTCTACTAGGTGCCAGCTGTTTATTTTATCACTTCCTCTATAGCAGTGGGTCCCAATTGGTGTGCGCATTACAATTACCTGGAGTCTTAAAAGTTTCAAAGTCTAGGCCATGTCTCAGCCCAATTATCACAATCTCTGAGGGATTGGACATATGTCAGTAGTTGTTGAACCTTCCCAGGTGATTCCAATGTACATGTAAGTTTGGACATGGCTGGTCTATAGTCTTGCTACTCAAAATAGTGGTCCACAGGCCAGCAGTGTCAGCATCTCCCGGGATCTTGTTAGAAATGCAGAATTTCTGGCCTCTCCCAGAACAACTGAATTAAAATCTGCATCTTAACAAATTTCCATGTAATGTGTGTACTATTCCAGTTTGAAAAGCCCAGTTCTATTGATTGTAATCTCTCCATTTGTTTGTGGGTATCAAGGTCAGTTCTGCAGAACTGGATAGGGAAAAGAACCCTAATGCTCCCCAGGAGATAGATAACCAAGTTCACACACGCCAACAAAAAAAGAAATCATTTTTAAATGCTTAATGACTGTAGGAAGAGCCAGCCTGTCACTCCAGTTATTCAGCATTTACAGACACCACATGCTCTTCCTGACATGAAAGCTAAAAGGGGCCCGCATAAGTTGATTATTTGTGGAATATATCCTCAGCCCAGCTTGCTCAGTTTGAGCAGAGCTGTGCCCACCCCAATCCTGTTGTCACAGGTCCTGTGGAAGATAAGCCTGGGCAGTGGCAGCTCCAACTGCTGAGCTGGCTGAGGACACAAGACATAGCTGGCGAATTGCCTACACTGCTCCTTTCATGGGAGAGAGGAGAGGAGAGGTGTGTGGAGACATTGTGTGCGACACCTGACTCAGGAGAAGGCAACCCGCCAAGGAAATCTCTGACAAGCACGAGCTCAGGAACAGAAGTCCAGAGCAGAATTGTTTCTACTGTAATTGCCAATTTGTCCATGTCAACACAACAGCTATATCTAATTTACCATGCAGAAGCAGCCATGTCCACCACAGGAGGCGAAAACCCGGCAGATTGTACCAGCCAACCTGCTCATGCAGGACCCTCACATCAGCCACATGGGCGTCAGGCTCACGTGAAGCATGGGTTCGTCCTGCAGCAGAACTTCTGTCTCTCTCCACGAAGGGCAACATGAAGAGCAAGTGAGATTGTCTTTTCAAGGCACTTCAAACAAGATAATTTTATTATCGTGTTTATCAGGTCATTCTTCAGGGTGACAAGGAATGATCCTATTGTCTTGCACTCTCTGTTTGCAACTCAAAGAGGAAATAAGTTTATTAAAGGTGTTTCTCCAGTCTCTCCCCTCTCCGTCTTACCCTCTCTACCATCCTTTTTAGATTTTATATGGATTGGCAGTAGCTGAAAACCTCTGAAGAATGGCCAAAGAAATCAAAAATGTACATAATGAATTGTGTGCTAGTGATAAACTGGGGAGCAGTGGGAGCCCAGACTGAGCAGATAGAAAGAATCACGATGCACCCTTCCTTAGCCGCCCTTGTCAAGCTTCCGGAGCCTCTACCGGGTTAAGATGGTTCTCAGACTTGAGCAGGAAATAGAATTCCCTGGGCTGTGTGCCAAACCCCAAAATCACTGAGCTGCAGACGTAGGCTCTCTGAATTGGCAGGTCGGGACCGGAGCACAGAAATTCGCGTTTATATTAAGTCTCCAGGTGATGCTGTCGCTGCCGGTCCAGGGGCCACACTTTGAGAACCAGTGAACTAGGGAAATCCCAAGAGCCGCTGTGGGATCAGAATGTGGAGAGCAGCATCCCTAGGTAGCTCACCTCATCTTCACTTTGTGAACAGAGCATCTTTGTTCCACACTTTGAAGAGTTTCTTAAAGATCCCGTCCCCAGAAGTGGGATTCATTGAGCCAAACGGGATAAACATCTTTACGGCTCTTGATAATTATTTCTAAATTGCTTTGCAAAAGCTTTGGGCCAATTTATGACAGCATTATCATGTAGGAGTACTGAATATCATACTTTTATTATAAGAACTGATTATAATTCTCGACTTATTTCGTAGGCAAAATACTAATGATAATGATGTCATTTAAGAATGTATCCACTTCTCTGATTCCTCTGTATGGCAGAATATTGCTCCAAGCTTGTATCACCATCTTGAGTATTAAAATTAACTGAGAAGACAAAAGGAAATCCACAGCACTCTACAGGTCCCTTTAGTATCACTTCTCACGTCCATCAAAGCTCCACGACACAGGACGCTCTCTGGGTCTCCACGGCGTCCGATATTCCTTGTCTAATACCTGTCACATAGTAGGTACTTAATAGATATTTCTAAAGGAATAAATTATAACTTCCCTTGCTTTTCTGGAGAAAAACTTATATACAGTTGCTGCTTTAAAATAATATACTTTCACTCTCCATAGCTTCTGTGCTGTTTGTTCAAAGGAAAAAAGTTTGATAGTGTTTTGAGTTGCCAATGCTAAGTATGCGCTAATGCCCCTGTGCTTTTGCAATCAGCTAACAAGCAGCCCTGAGCATCCATAGTAAGCAGGGAGGCGGGAGAGAGGCAAGCATAATGTCACCTGATGTCACCCTGCATGGGCTTTCTCCCTCTCCCAACCTGATTCTCTCTGATGTTTGTTTCCAGCATTGTCGCAGCATTCCCCAACCCAATTCCGCAAGATTAAAAGAGGATCAGAGCCTCCCCTACGCAGCCAGGCATCCAGGTGTGGAGGTGGGGGCCCACTTTGTCCCCTTCCCTCATGGGCTATGAGAAGCACAAAACTTTTGGAGCACTGGGCCCCTGGAACACAGCAGTTCCCAGAGAAGCTGGGCTCATTATGGAAGCTTTAGCTACTCTGATTCAAACTCAGAGGCAGGCCCAGCCTCCGACGGGCTTGTCCTCGAGATTGATGGCTTTAATTTGATCTGAGTAATTCATACAGTGGCCCATGTGTCCTTATCAGCACTGCCACTTGGTAAGGAGTCCTAGAATCAAAGGCAGGCCTTAGAGACGGCTGTGATTGCCCGGGTGGGTTGTTCTCAGCTCCGGCTGCCGTTAGTTGGGGAGGCTCTACTAAATTGGTCTTCTCGGCCTTACTTGAAAACAAAGATGTGCAGTGATTTCCTCTGCCTCCAGCCAAAAGGCCAGCTGCCCTCTGTAAGATGACCCCGATAGACTTTTTCAACTTCGGTTGTTATTACTCCCTGGCGTTGGGGCCCACACACCGTTCCTGCCTCCACACCTTGGCACACATCCTATTCCTCACTCTCTGCTCCTTCAGGCTGAGCCAGGAATGCCGCCGGCCTCCCATCTTTTGAATCTGAGTCACCCACCAAGTTCATTTGGGGGCCCTGCTGCTCTGGGAATACTTACTGACAGCCTTATCCCCAGGGAGCCCCCCTCCCACCTAACACAAACTGTGTCTGTAACACTCAGCTGGTCTCTTAAATACATATCCAGCTAACAAGACAAAACTGTACCTTTGACATCTTGTCTCCCCAGCTAGAATGCAGGATTTAAGCCTCGAAGTCCTTACGTCCCTCCCAGCACCTCAAATGCAGCAGGTATTCAGTAGCTGCCGAGAAAAGGAATTTTGCAGGCATCCTGTTACAATCCACCTTTCATGTCCCTAACAACTCTGCAAACCAAAACCATGATGAAGCACAAAAATAGTCCGGCCCTGACTAACCCGAGAGTCCTGAGCATGGGGGCAGGGAGGGGGGGTGTGCTCCCGTGCATGCAGGAATCTGAACGTCAGTGCTATCTCTGAAATCTGAACGCCAGGAGACGACCACCCTGGCAAAGACAGCTCAGCGTGTCTTTGAAACCACCATCCTGGACTTCAGAAAACAGCCTCATGGCACTTTGATTTTTCCCACATAAAACCGCTTCCCAAAGATTCTTGGGGAATCCATTTCTTGTCTGGCTCCTGAGCGTGCATGTCAGTAACAAAGCTTTGACAAGTGCTAGATCCAGTTGTGGCTTTTATCTGTAACACTACCCACTGACTGCTGTCATCCTGTCACTCTGAAACACCCACTGCCCATCAAAGCCCTCTCACCCTACGATATTGTGTGCTTCCACTACTGTAGCTTAGTTTTCAGCCAGCCAGTTTTACACATTATTGACTTTCATTAACTCAATAAATAATTGAGAGGGATTGATAGATATGCATTTAACGCATATGTAGCTGAACATGTGTCTATATTACAGCTGCAGCCTGGAAAGCCATTTGAGGCTATCAAGAATTGCCTCACTAGTAAATGCCACCAGCAATAGGTTGAATAGATTGTTTATTTACCCAATGGCTAATTTCATCTTCATAGATTGATAGAAAAAGCCATACTTGTGAAGTCAGACAAAGCATAAATTATGCTTCTGTTTTCTCTCTCGTTCACAAAGCTAATATTTGTATTTGTTCATCTTTTCTACTTCTACATTCTTTTCAAACAAATATGGAAGAAGTTTCCCTAAACACATGATTCTAGAACTTTTTTTAAGAAATTAAGATAAAGGGCAAAAAATAAGATAGTCAGATGAAACCAGGAGTGGCAAATTGCATTGTACAAAATGGATGCAACAGTGTCTCCCATGCTGCAAGCTCTTCTATGCTGAGACCTTGACATTCCTCTCATCAAGACATAATGTCTGTGTCCCCCTTTCCTTGTTGGGTGGGCTTCTGGTTCCCGTGTAATCAATAGAGTATGGCAGAAGTGAAAAAGCAGTTTGGCTTCTGCCTTGTCCAGTGAAATAGCTGCACTTGGAGCCCTGAGCTGCTATGTAAGAAAGCTACCTGGTTTTCTTCTCAGTTCAAGCACCAGACATGGGAGTGAAAGAGTCCATGGGGCATCCCAGTCTCCAGCAGTAGCGTCCTCCCCAGCCTTCGAGTCTCCCCAGTTGAGGCCCTAGATGTCACAGAACAAATTCAAGTCATTTCCATGTGTGCCCTTTGGGGATTTCTGACCCACAGAATCCATAAGCTTAATAAAACGGTTGCTGTTTGACTCCACTAAATTTGGAGTGGTTTGTTCTGCAGCAATAGTAACTGGAACACCTAGGAATAATTCACAGATTCACTTAACATCGAGATTCTCATCCACCTGTGAGGTGGATTCCCTCGATACTCTCAGAGGCCTCAGTAAAAACAATGATCCTCTAGCAGCAGAATCACTGTGCTGTGCTGGAAGTCAGAAAGCATGCTGTCTGGGGCCAGCCCTGTGGCATAGTGGTTAAGTCTGGCGCACTCTGCTTTGCTGGCACAGGTCTGGATCCCATTCATGGTTTCAGATCCCAGGCTCCAACCTACACCACTCATCAGCCATGCTGTGGCAGTGACCCACACGCAAAATAGAGAAAGATTGGCACAGATTTTGGCTCAGAGCTAATCTTCCTCAAGCAAAAAAAGAAAGAGGAAGATTGACAACAGATGTTAGCTCAGAGCAAATCTTCCTCACCACACACACAAAAAAAGCATGCTGTCTTATTCCAGTTCTGTCACTAAAGAGATGTGTGATTTGGGGAACAATAATATCTGCATAATGCTTTCAGTTTCTACAAACATCCTTTCACACTTTTAATTTCAATTATTCTTCCCCAAATCCCTGTGAAGTAGAGTAAGTGTTCATCTCTCTCAACCTCAGTTTCCACACTGTAAAAGGAAGACAATGTCTGTTCTGACTACTTCATAAGCCTCCCATAATACTCAAATGAGGTATGATAAGTGAGCACACATTTGAAGGACGAAAAATAAGAATTTGTCAGCTACAGAGACAGAAATGTCAACACAGGCACAATATATTGATCTTTGTTAGACATACAGACTCAATAGCTACAGAAACACACATATTCTGATACAGACTTTGTATTCTTGCCACCCCAAAACAAATAAATTTGATTAAAAGCAATTCATACCCAGGAGGAGATGCTTCCTTTTCCTGCCAAGTAATTCACGGAGACAGCTGGGTTCAGTCCTTCCCTCCCCACCCGATCCACTGGATCCTTTCAAATGGATCTCAGGTGGAGTCCTACATCTCACATCGCATGGCAGGCATCTTGACCATGCTCACCTGAGCGACATCACAGACCCCAGAGTGCAGAGACCACTATACCTGGCAACACACGCATGTGCAGGAGTATTGTGAGGGGGAGAAAGCAAAGGTGAATGAGTAGGAGGAAACAAATCCCAGTGATAAGCCTCACGTGCACTTTCACTTCATCTCCTAGGGAGCCTCTTTTGGGAACAAAGCTAAAGAGCTGAGATGTTTCCTGCCAACAAAGGGGCTGATCTCTAAGACTGAGAAGGGAGTGTTAAAAGAGGAACAAGAATAGCCTGAGCATGTTTAACACTCACCTGTGGGTCCATAGCGCAGCTTGAGGAGAGCAAAGAACACTGTGCCAGTCACTGAAGCCCAAGGTTATCATCCCAGGTCTGCTACCGACTAATTCTGGATAAGTCACTACCAAGCCGTGAGATCCTCAAGAGTAGATCTGTGTTTTGCCTGTCATTATATCCCTAGCACTGGATGTTTGGCATATAGGATATGCCCAAGAAATGTTTATTCAATTCATAAATGAGTTCCGTTAAAGTGGTAGTTAAAATTGTGGGTTATGCAATCAAATACACTAAATTCAAATTCCATCATTTGCTGTAGGTTACTCAACTTCTCTCTCAGTTTCCTCATATGGAAAATAGGGATAATAATGTCACCTTCCTGTAGCAGATGCTACTGATCTGCTCGTTGCTCCCTGCCCCCCAACCCCGACTTCCCCTTGGCACAGCTGAGTTTCCAACTGAAGCTGACAGCTTCCACCTTAAGCGCCTGTATCTCTTTCTTCTCTGCTGTGGGGCTTTCTCTTGCACCAAAGAGCCCGCTCTCCAGAAGCAGATACAGTTCCAAAGTGCTAGGGAGTTATGCCCGATGCAGAGTCTGTGGATAAATGCCCCAGCCTCCCCAGACTCTGGTCAGGCAGTTCTGACGTGTGCTCCCCAGCAGCACTGAGGGCCAGTAGCCTACTCATTAGCACACCCTTTATTGGCTTTTCTACGTGTCTCACTTTCCTCTACATAAACTCAGTTGTGCTTTCCAGATAAACTACCTGTCCCCAAGTGCTTGTCTCAGAGTCTTCTTTGGGGGTATTACGAGCTGAATTGTGTCCTCCCAAAATTCATATGTTGAAGCGCTAGCCCCCAGCACCTCAGAATGTGACTGTATTTGGAGATAGGGCCATAAAAAGGTGATTAAGTTAAAACGAGGCTGTTAATGGGGCCCTAGCCCAATCTGACTGGTGTCCTCATAAGAGGAAACCTAAACTAAGAAACCCCAGGGATAAACACACAGAGGAAAGGCCCTGTGAAGACACAGCAAGAAGGCAGCCATGTGCAAGCCAGGAAGAGAGGCCTCAGGAGAAACCAAACCTGCTGACACCTTGATCTCCAACTTCCAGCCTCCAGAACTGTAAGAAAATAAATTTCTGTTGTTCAAGCCACCCAGTTGGTGGCATTTTGTTTTGGCAGTCCTAGAAGACCAATACAGGGGAAAATCAGTAATAAGATACCGCCTCATGAAGTCATTATGAGGAATAAGCCAGACAATGTGTCTAAAGTACCCAGTACATACCTGGAGTAACGCTCAATTCCCATCAGTTGTTGCTATCGTTAGTAGTAATAGTGGCAGTATGAATACGACTATAATGAATAGTACTATCATCATCATCACCATCTGTAAAATAATAATTGCTCTGCTATGATTCCTCAAAGGGTAGATGTGAAGGGCAAAGAAGAGAGTAGATGTGGAAAGATGTTAATTGTTTAACATTCACTCCCTCTTTCATTGAACACACTTTTAATGGCACCAACTATAGAGCGCTGAACTGTCCAGTACTACGGATGCTAGTCAGGTGTGGCTCTTTACATTTGAATTTAATTTATTTACAATCAAATAAAATTTAAAATTCAGTTCCTCAGTCACACTTGTCACATTTCAAGTACTCAAGAGCCAATATAGTAGCCACTAGGCACATGTGAAAGCATTTTCAACACCAAGGAAAGTTCTATTAGATAGCACTTGTAGAGAGGAAAAAATAAATTCCTGCTCTTAATGACTCAACCAATTACAAATGCAATCTCATAATGATGATATTTCAGGAAAGTGTACTCAAAAATCCATGACAAAGAAGTCAATCTTTGCTTCTGAAGGACACTATAGTGATTCCAGACTTCCAAGTTCTGAGAATAGGCAGTTGCTATTCAAATCATTGCCAATAATAGCAAGGATGTTCTTCCATTCATATAACGCCATTGAATGCCTGCTTTGTGAAAGTCACAATGCTAGGTGCAGTGGGCACACAAAGATGGAAAAGCCACAGGTTCCAGTCTTAAGAAGCTTACAGTTCAGTATTAGAGATAACAGGTATACACAGAGAGCTGCAGTATACAGAAGATTGAAAGTAGCATCCCATGAGAAGTGACTGTCCTAACAGCAGCGAGCATGGATTGCACTCAGTGTGTGTCAGCATGGAGCCAAGAGCTTTACAGATACGCTCTCATTGAGTTACAATAACCAATCTAGTAGGTATGTGATGTTATTGTCTTCATTTTACAGAAAAAGAAAACTAATCACAAAAAGATTAAGGACCATGCCCAGGGTCACACAACTTACACGTCATAAACCCAGGCAGCCAGACCAGGGCCAGTGCTCTAAATCCCTGATAGTTAAGATGGCAACAGTGTGGCTCATGGTGGAACATGAACAAGACTGTAGTCATGGGAGAACCCACTTGGAAAAACAAATCTTACACCCCTCCTCCCGCAACACACACCTGTCTTAAAGTTTGGGTTTCCTCCAAAGCAGAGTGAGAGCCAAGGACTAGGGTGCAAGTGTCCTATTTGGCAGGTGATGTTCAGAAGCAGGAGTGAGAGAGGAGGGAGAATGAGACAGGGAAGGAAGAAAAGCCAATGTGAGGGTGTATTACCAAGGTCACTGCTGTGAGCAACAGAGAATCACTTCCAGGCAAATAGGATGCCTCCCACAGTTGTGCGCCTAAAAGACAGAAGACTTTATCCACCAACATTTGCCCAAGAGCTCCCAGCTCTCATTGGCTGGGTGTTCCCCCAAGAGCGTTAATGTCACCCTACTTCTAGTCTGCCCTGCATGGCCATGCAAACTCCTGTGACCTCAGAGAGGGCCCAGACAGAAGGCAGGAAGATTCATATCCCAGCATTGCACACTGTACAGCACAAGATGAGTCTAGAACTGCCCATTCAGAGACAGGTGAGGGGGTAGGACACAGGCATCAGAAGCATCTGCCGTATCACTCAGATTTCTCTCCTTGGGACTCACTCAACTGATTTTTCCAAGAACAGATTTGTAGTCTAGGCATTAGGGATAGCCTGGCCAAAAGAGAATATCAGTTCTACCCTCATGGAGTTTACCATCCAGTGGAAATTCATTTCTGACCAGTTTTCAAACAGGAGCCTTCCCAGAGTCCACCAAAGTGCTGAGACCTACACTCAAGAAACACTCACTGCTGGCTAAGCCACTGAGTTCCTTTTCTGGTTACACAACTGCTTTCCCAGGGACTGGCTGTGTCCCAGCAGCTACTAAGCATTTTCCTCCTAAACTTTAGTTGGCAGAATTTCATTACTTTAACCTCATTTCAGCTACCAGAAAACATCACGCACTTTTCCACTGGGCCCAAAACATTACTCAGAAAGAAATGAACAGGAGGGAGAGAGGGAAAACCCACAGAAGCAATATCATTAGGATTGTCTGTTCCAGAGCCAGGCTGCCTACATTGTCATTTCATCTATGTGCGTATTTACCCAAGGCCCTTCGGTTCCACTATGAGTTCCAAAGTTTGAAGTTTTCTTGAGGGAAGAAGAAGGAAGATGAGAAAATCCACTTCATTAAAGTCTAAGGATTTCACTTGAAGTTTGACAACTTCTTCATATCATTGAACTCCAGGGGTGTGATTGCTCATGTGCAATAATAAATTTTTTAAAAATGGGGTAGGAGGAGACTCTAAACAAGGCAGAAAACTTAAAGCACTACGTTAGAATCAAACTTCTGTTGAGACGGAGTAACTTTAAAATTTCTTGCCAAAGGGAGTTGTGATTTGCAGCATTTTGCAGAAAGCAATTTGTGACCATTGGAAGTATGATGTTAAATGTCTCTCAAACGTCTTGTGAAAAAGAACGCTGAATGTGATCATGTCCTCACTCAAGAATTTCCAACCATCTTTATGTTGATTTCTATAGTACATCTCTGACAACACCCATTGGTCAGCTTCCACTCCTACTCCCACACCATTAGCCTGATTAAATCCATAATCAGAGTTTTCTGCTAAAGAGACCAAAGTTCATAGGTTAGTTCTATATCCAACCAGTTTATTTTGTTCCGTTGTTAAGACTGTCAACCTTTGACATTACCTTACAACATAGCCATTGATTCCAATGGGAGGTGAAGAGGGTAGATGGATCAATACTGCAAAACATATGTCTTACCACGTGAGGTCAGGAGTATGGCACACTGTCACCTTCACAGTTGTGAATGATGAAGTTGGGTTGGGTCTATCTGAGTTTGATCCATTGAGAGCCTGACATTAGGTCTGGAAACTTCTCTTCCAACCACAAGTCTAAGACAATCCTTTGCTGCAGGACAAAGCTTGTAGAAAGACTACAGCCACATCCATAAGCCTGCCTGATTCTTTGGTTAGTGGATATTGTTGACATAAGCTTTAGATAGCTCTTCAACTTGAAGAACATTCCAATTTTTTTTCCATTACATCTCACTTGGAAGCTGGCCCCCTGTACTTCCCTCTAATCACAAAACCATTTCTCATGGCAAAAATAACTACTCCTAAGAAGTACCCTGAAATAGCAGTAAGTCTGTATCCTCCTGACATTCTTCAGACATCTCACCTCCTAGTTTAAATAGTGTGAAGAGTTGACCAAAATCATGAAAATAGTATTGCAAGTGCAATAAGATAAGAAAAAGAAATGCAATAAAAACATTAGAAAGGAAGAAATAAAACTATCATTTTTTGCAGATGATATGATAATTTAACTAGGAAATCTAAGAAGATTTTAGAATTCAAAAGTAGTTTCAGCAAAGTGGTCAAAAGGGAGATCAGCACTCAAAAATCAGTATCTTTCCTACACACCAAAGCTAACCCATTATAAAATATAATAGATTCTGTTCACAACAGAAATAAAATTGTGAAACTAACTATGAAAAAAGATCACAAAAATTTCTAAGACTTTTCTGAAGAAAATCAAAAGATTTATGTAAAATTGCAAAACAAGACTTAATAAAAGGCCCAGAAATTCTATTACAGGGATTGTCTTAGAGAAAAACAAATATCTGTGCATAACAACTCGTGCTTTACAATGTTCATTGTAATACAAAAAAATTAAAAATAACCTAACTCTCCATTAGTACACGATTAATTAAATAAACTATGGAACAATGATACTAAGAAAAAGATTGAGTGCTGACATGCAAAGATCTATAAGATATATAGCAAAGGAGAAAAAGCAAGCTGCAAGATAATAAATGCAGAACGAACTTATTTATTAAATAAAATATGTATAAACACAAAGGCATATATATATATATATATATATATATATATATACACAGAAACACACTTTTAAATGAATAGAAGTGTCTTGATAGATACACACTAAGCTGATAAGAGCAGCAGTGTTCAGAGACAGAAGTGGTACTTTTGTCTGTTTCCTTGAATATTTTCACAATTAAGACCATACACATTCATTACTTAACTAAAAATAATGTGTTCATAAAAGGAAAAGGAAGAGGACAAGGAAAGACAAAGCACAGCCTTGGACTCCTTGGGTGTCTTCTCAGCTCGCTCCTCTACTTCCTCTTTCCTCCTGGTCAGTGCCCCACCTGGGCTGAGTCCTGGAGTGGATGAAATGTAGCATCATCGAGCGTGGGATCTGGTTTCTGAATGGCTGCTGGGGAGCCAGTTGACAAAATCTATAAGTGTGAGGGCGGTGGCTCCTGGTGAACTGAACCTTGACCAATGGAAAACGGGAGCCAGAGAGAGTGGGAGAAAATTTCCCAGAGAGGCCAGAATCTTCATGTAAATTCCCACCTCCAAGTGTTTATCAGCCTTTTTCTCCTGCTTGGAATGCCCTCTTTCCCACGTAAGTATCAACCATCAGATACTTTCTACATGCAAAACACTGTGGGGCTTTGGGGGATCCAAAGAGACATTAGAGCCACAGTCCTTGTCCTCATGGCATCTACTACTATCATCGCAATCCTGCAGGAGAGAGCAGACAGAGGGAAAGTTCAACAGAGCAAGAGTTAACCAAGATGCAAGATCAGGAAACAGGAGAAGAGACTGGGCAGAGGAGGATCAATTATGCTCACTTTACTCTCAGGTCTAGTTCACAGAACCTTCTCGACTTACCCTATCTGAAGTCTTGCCACCTGTTATAAAATCCCATTAACTCATATTTTCCTTTTTACTAGTAAGAGCCAGCATTTTCAATTGCCAGACACAGTGCTCTGCACTTATTTGCATTATTGCACTTAATCTTCACAACAGCCTTGTGATGTGGGCATGGTTATTTTCCCCACATCATAAATAAGGCAACTGAGACAAGCGTGGTCAGGTTACCTGCCCTAGGTCACACAGCCTCACAAGCTTAGTAAGAATCAACTGCCCTTATACAAATAAGGGTAAAGAGGGACTGTTGAAGTCTCAGGGACAAGAGAGGAGCAGCCCAAGGGAGGCCTACAACAGGAAAGGAAAAATCCTTGGGAAAGAACAGAAATTGCTGCTGGTCTTGAAAAAATTAGACCCAACGAGCCAATGACTTGCTATTTCCAGTTATTAAAACTATCCAGCTGCCATAGCAACAAGTGCAGTCAGTGCATCCACCCCTCTCTCAAGACAGAATATTTATGACTCTATTAAAGATACACATGCAGAGCCTCATGTAAACAATGACAGGCATTTTGCTGTCTTCCTGAGAAAAGGTGTCCCCATTTTTCCTTGTTACTTTAAGTGCATGATTCCCATTTATTCCTCTCTCTTAGCGTGGGGTAGGGGGTGGAGAGTTCCTCTCTCTTGGGGCAGGAGAGAGAAAGGATGGGGAGGTTGATGGGGCTGAAGTTGGTAAGAGTCTGGGAACTTTCTGGTCTAGAGTTGGAAGGTCCTACTTCAGCAAGGATCAGAATTACACTGAGTAGTTTCTCCCGATGGCCTTCTTCCCCTCCTTGTCTGCTCTTCCTCTTGTGCCACTCTACTGCAGCCACTGTCATAAGCACCCTTCCTTGCCGAGTGACTGCTATAAAGTCTGTGATGGTATAGTCTACTGAGTCCTGGGAAAGTGCTTAATCCTTGTGTGTCTGTGCGTGTGGAGTCCCTGAACTCCATCTTGCGGCACCAGCAGAAAAGTATCCAAGGGCAATTAGCTCAACAATTTGGCTTTGGTGCAAACAACTGGGATTCTGGATCTGAGCACCTGAAAGGGAAAATATCACAGGAAAGAGAAAACAGAGTTAAAAATTGTTCTCTGGCTGGGGCTGGCCCCGTGGCCGAGCGGTTAAGTTCGCGCGCTCCACTGCAGGCGGCCCAGTGTTTCGTTGGTTCGAATCCTGGGCGCGGACATGACACTGCTCGTCGAACCACGCTGAGGCAGCGTCCCACATGCCACAACTAGAAGAACCCACAACAAAGAATATACAACTATGTACCGGGGGGCTTTGGGGAGAAAAAGGAAAAAATAAAATCTTTAAACAAAAAAAATTGTTCTCTGGGTTTAGGATTAGGGATGGAGAGAAGGAACTGGAATTGGGCATCAAGCACCAGGGAGAAGGATAACACAAACCGGCCCGGAATGAGCAAGTCTTGGAGGCAGCAGGTGGGGAGCCAAAGGTCAACTCAAATTGAAGCTTGCATCAGACCAGGCCGTCAGTTTGTGGGGCATGTTCTCCAGGAAACTTTGCACAAGGGACTGATCTTTGGCTGCAGATCATGACCAAATCCATGTAAGGTGAGGAGGCTGACCCTCAGCAGCCAGGGCCATCTCTGCCAATCAAGCCTCATGCCAGTCCTGTGAGGAAAGGGCCAAGGAAAAATATTAATGAGTCTCTGAGATTAGCTAGAATAAATATAAGAGAAATTCATTTGCCCCATGGTTGTCTCCTGCTATTTTTGCCAGCCCAGAATCCTGTCTCTCTTTTCCTGGTAACTCACCTTGATGTTTGCTGAGGAGGCATACACATGCATGTGTGTACACATATACATAGATACACACACACACTCCTAGTTCATTTATTTGAGGTCAACCTTGACCTCACCCTCAGCTCCAGGGATAGGCATGGACCCAGGTCTGACCAATCAGACACTCTTTTCCCGTGGCCACAGGGATTGGTTCAGAAACAAGCATGGGATGGTTATATCCCATTTGACTCCTGAATCCACTCTCTACTCCTCTCTACCCTGCTCTGTGCCCCAAGAGGTTGACCAGTATGGACTCCGTCAGTGAGCTCCCTTATCTTTTTGCTTCCAGTTAGATTCTGCTGTTGCCAAACACTGTCAAGACAGCAGAGGGAGGAAAGAGATTGAGAGCGAGCTGTGTATTCACCAGGGGCTTACTTCAACCCTCAACCAAAGGTCGCAGCTGCTGGCAGACAGCTCCTTCTGTTTTTAGGCCTAGAAATAATAATAAAACCCCAGTGTTACAGCCCCAGAGTGCATCAGTGCCCTGTGGTTTCCTTACATACCACGCACATGTTTGAGAATAGTCACTTAATTAAACTCTCCTCGAATCATCCAATTTGAGTGAACTATTTCTTGTTACAACCCTGACTGTTATAGAGTACGTGACACAAGTGTGAGTGAGGGCCTACCCAAGACTTTGGGTGGAACTATTGGGAAAGAGAAGATGTCTTTCTATTGAGAGTATAATGCAAGCAAAGCTGGCATGGGGAGAGCTGCCTAAGAACGCAGCCAATGTGGAGGATAACTGAGCCAATAGGGAGGAAGAAGAAGAGAAGGACCCATTCCTGACACCATTCCTTGAGCACCTGGATCCAATCATGCAGGAAGACTGTCTACTCCCAGGACTTTCAGTTACATCAGCCTGTTTTTGCCTCAGCCACTTTGAGCGCATTCCTTTACTTGCAATGAAATAATCATGATTTATCCATTGTCCTCACATCCATTGTGTGGTCCAGCCTAGATAGATGGGCGCATTTATCATCCACGTGGGGCAAGTGATTGTACTTGCACTCAGACATCCTTGGAGAGGAATAAGCAGGCCCATGGGAAAGACAGGAAGAGATCTAAAAGCTGTCAGCACCCCATGATTCCTAGAAATAGAGCCTGGATATCAGCTCACTAGAAGTTTCAATTGCTTTCTATTACTGAAGAGGTAAGTGAGGTCAAGAAGAATGAAATGACGAAGCCAGAGCTAGAAATGGGGTTCCTAGCACCCAGAGCCATGTGAAATGGAAGTCATTTTCCACTGAGTCCAAGTGTTAAACATGAACAATTCCCATAAGAAAGTATTTGCAGTTTGGAGCACAGGAGAGTTAAGCCTTTGTCCTTGAAAGTTCTGAAAAGCCCAATTTTTCAGAGACAGGTTGGGCCCATATTTCCCGAGATGGAGGCACCAGGGGAAGTGAGGTGGACTCCAACATATCAAATCCATTATTGGTTTCTGAGGCTGAATGGCTTCCATCCTGCAGGGGGCTTTCAAGGAGCTAGGAGTGTGTCAGGAGATGAAACCAAGCATAGTCTGATTTCATCTTGATGACTACAACACTGCCCCTCCTACAAACAGCGCGAAGAAAGGGGAGAAAAAAGTTTATTGTTCTGCTTTTGTTCTTACCAACTGGACATAGAAAAATAAACAAGACTTGCTTGCTAAGGTGAAGTATTACTTAAAACCATGTGGAGTACACGATGAAATTCCACAAAAGTCTTCAGTCTTTTTCTCCTTTACGGCATTCTGAAAAGGTAATGGGAAACGTGTATTTGAAGTGAGCAAATGTTTTACTTCTTAATAAGCATCCTCATTGGGAACCCCAAATCCAAATCGCCAATCTCTAATTAGAACTAGAAAAGGCCTTGATGGCCAGATATCAGTTAGAGTTTTCTGGATTTGACACTGTAGTTCTATAACCGATGCAGAAATATAGATGAACACGTGGAAAAAATCGTGTGAAGCATTCACAAAATTCAACACTATTGTATATTTAGAAAAGAATCCCAGCAAAATTGGAATAGGAGTCTTCTCAGATGTGATAGAGCCCATCTCCCAAAGTCCTATATCAGATACCACACTTAATGGTGAAATTTTGAGAACATTTCCATTAAGGTTAGGAAATCTAAAAGGATCTCCATTATTATGGCTTCTATCTCACCTTGTTTTTCAGGGTTTAGCTAAAAAATATAAGATAAACAAAGGGAAATAGAAGGACAAGGATTGAAAAGAAGGTGACAACTATCATAATTTGCAATTAATACAATCACCCCAAAGGAAAACCCAAGAGAAAAATGGTAAAATTGTTAGAACTAATGATAGAGTAGTCAACACTGGCAATAATCAAGTTAAAATAGAAAAAAATCAAGGTAACTCTATGAGTGTGTGAAAATCTGCACAACATGTAGGTGGGATGCCAATGCCACCTTTTACCTCCACTGGGTACCTGGGTATAATACTTAATCTCTGATCCCCACTTGCTTCATCTATATAAGAATTTTTAAAATACTGAGTTCATATATTTGTGAGTTCATAAACTTACGTATATTTGGCACCTGGCATGAAGTCTAAAATGCAGTAAGTACTCAACAAATATTAGATCTCTTCTCCCTGAGGACCCTTGGCCATATGTCTGTTCAAGCCATATGAGAGCTAAATGTATGCATTTAACCATTGAAGAAAACATTCCGTTCAACTATCAGAGAAACTGCTCAGCTCATCCCTGCTTGAAACCACAACCCAACTGCTACCAAGAAAGAAGAGAGAGATGTGGGTCATCTAGAGCTCAGTCTAAGAGTAAAGTGGGCAAAGAGTCAAGGCCCCTCAAGCTCTCTAGTTCATGTTACTTTGGTGACAATGAAGCTGCTCCTGGAAAGTTCTTGCCTGTTGAGCAAGGCAGATCCATTTTTTGCTCTCTATATTTGGTCCACGGTGTTTGAAATCCTGCACAGGACCTAATAACTAGAGATTTTTCAGGAGCCTATGAAATATTTGAGGGCTGGGGGAAAAGAATTGGCTTTAATATATACAAGAAAACTGAAAAATTGAAATTAATAAATATTTAATTAAATTTCTACAAAATCTAACATTATGCCAGCTTTTTTAATAGCTAGATTTAATTTCATAAAAAATTTTCATTGTATTTGAAAACAACATTTGGGTTAGATTTTTCTCACTATGTGAGTACGGATACATTCTCAGGAATTCTTGCAATGATTGCTGATAAATTGTAAACAATAGTCAGCTGGCTTACAAGTAGCCAAATCATTTTCAAAGCAAAAATAACAAGAAAAATCCTTTTAAAAACTTTTCAACAGAGAGTGATATTGAATGTAAGACGTGATGCTTCTTAATCAGTCTGATAAGATGTAAGGATAACTGCGAAAGGAAGAGTTGGTCTGGGGCTTGTGAAAGTGTTAAAACAGCTCCTGGCAGATCATATTCCTTAAAATGAAAGATGTGCTGGAAAGATTAAAAGTATTCTACAAAATGGCTGCCCCAATACATACATCAGAAAAATTACAGCCACTTACATAATCCTCTACACCTTTGTTCAGCAATCAGTTGCATTGTCAGCTGCGTCCGTTCTGTGGCTTGTGCGATTTTATTTGCTTCCCTCATGTCCTACCTGCTAGATAAGACAATAAAATCCCCAAGGCCAGGAGTCATAACCACCGTCTCTTTTTATCTCATCTTGGGACATACAGCAATCACTCAGCATTTACTTTTAAAGATTAAAAAAAGCAAGCACTTTTGAATACATCTTAAAAAAGATTCTCCCAAGTTTATTACTAACAACATATGAAAAGAATCTGAAACTTTGGACTGTAAAACGCTGCTGTGAAATTACATTTTCGCGAACATCTATTGTTTCTTGGCTGAAAATATATTTCTCCCTGGGATATTAGCATATAACAAATAAATCCTAAAGTACCTTATTTTCCTGCCCAAATGTAGTACTTAACTCTGGTTGATTTCTTAGCTAAAATTACTTACAGGAAGAAAAACTGCCTAAGTGTTTTTGATTACGGAATATTTGTGCCCTTATCAAGCAGTGCCAACCGTGTTACACGAAAAAACAAAACACGCCTTAAACGGCATTGTATTTAAATATGATAATACTTCACAGTTTGTTTTTGATGGAGAAAACAAGAATTATTATTAGCTATGTGGATTCCCACCTCAGGATTAACCTTGCTGTATGGATTTCATAATTGTGGCATTATAGCTGCGCTTTTCATAATGAAGGGAAAATCCAGCATCTAATAAACAATTTGCGATGGTTTACATACTCCCCCACTTCTGTGAGAAGAGGAGAGTCAACTATTCCAGCTATGATTTTCTAAGCTTTTTTGCCTAAGAGGAATTTACCTGAGCTCCAGTAGGGAAGAGAAGTGTGCTCGCAAACCAAAGTCACAACGCCCCAGACCATAGTGGCAATTGTAACAACATTTCTTTTCTTTCTTTCCTTTTTTTTTTTTTTTTTTTTGCTATTTCTCTGCTGTGAAAAGGAGTCAAGAATAGTCTCTGACTTCTGCTGGAGAACAGGAAGGAACCAACGGTACCGGGTGTAGCTCCTCTCGCCCCCTCCCTGACATCAAACCCCCGCCAAACACACACCCTCAACCAGAATGGGAATTTTCACAAAAGATGGAGAACTGAGGTACTATTAACTGGGTCACTGGAGTCTTTTAAAAAACCTGGACAAAAAAGGAGAGTTTTGTTCTTTTAGCTAAATTATTCCTCCTGAGCTCTGCCTTCCTGAGAATCGCCTCTGTTCATGACTTCAAAGGAACTCAGAGATCTCCCGGCCCAACCTGATACTTGGGACACTTGGGACCCCTCTGGGGCTGGTGGTCTCCAATCTACTCACCACCATGGGGATTTCTCATTCATTTCAACGTTGCACATTCACCAAGCTTTCAAAGATCCTGTTTATTAAACAAGCAGAACTGATTACATCCAATAACTAATTTCCCACTTCTAATTAAGCAGACACTCATAACCACCAAGCAGTGTGTTTGAGCAGCGTGAGATAACCACGGTTACCACATTACCACACTGAGTTGGTTTAACTACAGCCCAAAATAAACAATTCTGAGATTCCTAGTACATGCTGTTTCAGAGGAGCTAAATGTAGGATTCTTACTAGATTTTCTGAAAGATAGAGAATGACTGAAGAATCCTGAGTTTGGGAGCACTGCCTTAGAGTCCTCATGCTGGGCTGTCCTGGGGGGAGTTCATCTTATAGGACTCATGTGAGCTTTACGCCCTCTTCCTTCGAGTGAGTATTCCAGTGGCTAAACCTGTATGGACGGATATACTTACTAAACATTATTAAGCATATTAAGCTGGAGGAAGGCCTAGGGTAGCTTTTCCATCATGGAAGCACCATAAAGCATATTAAGCATTGTGCTGGATGCTTTACAAATACTGTCTAAAATAACCATCACAGTAACTCTATGAAGTAAGTACTCATTCATTCATCTGTTAATTTGACAAGAATTTATAAAGGGCTTACAATGCACAACGTACTGTTTGACTGCTAGGAATATAGCAAAGGAAAAAACGGATGAAGTTCTTTCCTTCAAAGAGTGTATATTCTAATCTGGAGATACAGACAACAATTGGGCAAGGAAATAAACAGGATGATACAATAGACAGTGAAGGGAGGCATTGCCCTACACCACGTGCTCAGGGAAGTCATTACTGAAGTCCTGACTTTTGATCAGAGACCTTAAGGTATTAAACCCGCTTTGCCAAGTGGGAAGCTGAGGCTCAGAGAGGCTCAGCAAAGTGCCCAACATCACATATCTACCAAGACTAAGTTTAACTCTAACCTACAGTTATCAATCTCCAAAGCTATCTGCTTTCCACTACGCCCCATTGCCTCCCAACAGGGCCTGATAAATACCTCAGTTCTGCTCTCCATCAGAAGCTATTGTAGCAGAGGTTTCAGCCCACTTAGGCCTCATTGAAAGGAGAATGTTGCCAAAAAGAGAAATGAAAACAAAAAAGTAAAACTCCTAATCATCCTCATGTATATGATTGGATAAGCCAGATCCAAGGCAAGGAATCCACATTTAATTTTTCTTTTTTCATTTCCTTAATTCCTCCTTAATTTGTCATCAAAACTAAAATGTTCAATATTTTTTTCTTAATGATTGGAGCAAATGGGGTTCTGATTTAATCTCTAAATATCATAGATTTTCAGAGCCTATTTTTCAAGATATGAAAGTTACATAAACACCTGTGTCCTCATCAAAGGCCAGATCTCCACCACTCCCCCTACCCAACTCCATAAAGAAGTAGAGATTCATTTAAAAAAAAAAAAAAAAAAAACTCAAGGGAAAAAGTGTCCTTGTTGGCTGATTGGGTAACCCAGTGAACTACCTTGATTACAAATGACATTCGAAGAGCTTCTCTCTTCCACTTGCCACTTTCTTTTGCGGTGATACTGAACAGGAGACAAGGTGGTCATTCAGGATGCTTCCAAGAACAGTTTTATTGACCCCAGGTTTTACTGAAGCTGAAACACCCAGCTATCTTTGAGCTCCACATAAAAAAAATCTTCTTCCGTAAATAGAGAGCTATTAGCCAAGGAAGGGGAGTAATTAAGGCACTGCTCCTCTGGAGCGTGGGCGGGGGAGGTGGGGGGGGGGGAAGCCTCAAGCTTTGAGCACAAAGGAAAAGATTGGGGTTCAATTTAAAGAGGGCAGCTCTGACTGAGAAAGTTATTAAAGACAAGGAGCAAAAACTATCAGGAAAGCTTGATTGTGGCCACTCCTATTTCTCTTTAAAGATGGGACAGCTATTAGTCTCTCTGATGTGCCCGTGAAAAAGCAACCCATTCAATTTCACAATAGCCTAGTACTAAGAAGGACCAGAATCCCAAGACTCTTGGAAGGAAATGTCACTCCTACATGACTCCTGCACGATGGCCTGACGTGATCTCCCCCTTTACGGGACCCCTTTAATGGTATGTAATTGTTAATAATACAAGCCTGGTTGGTAGTAGAGTTCATGGAAGTTTAGAACCTGGACTTTGGAATCAGACTGAGGGCTCTTGGTTCTGCCACTGGACAGCAGTGACATGGGATTTTCGTGAAAGAGGAGTGGGCTTATTGTTCCTCCAAGGCTTTGAAGAAGCCTAGGCAAAATAACCTTCTCCAGCCAAAACAAAAACAAAAAAGAGAGCATGTAGTTCAAAATAATGGTAGCCAAGATAGCAAAAGCAGAGACAGAGAGAGGGAAGAGGAGGAGAACAGAAGAGAGAGAAGAAAGAGAAGAATGATAAATCCAGAATTTCAAGGATTGCTAAGGAGATATGCAGATTGGCGCTCATTTTAGCATTAGTGGCATCAGCAACTCACAAGATATTCAGCAAGCCTGAATATCTGAGGTAACATGAGTTTTTCATGTCATGTAAACCACAGAGCTTGTAAATCTAAAAGACATCCTTTCAAAGGTGCTGAGCGGTAGACTTGCTTTTAAAAAGACATAGTAGACGTTGTGGCTGACTTTCCAGGAACCATTCCCTGGAGGCAGGTAGCAGGTCACGGCAAGTCCATCCCCATGGCCAGTGATGAGCCCATGAACCTGTGCCAATTCGAGTTGAGCAGACTCGAGAAGAGAGTGGCTCAGGGCTTGTGGGCAAGAAGAGTTTCTTCCACTCACTGGACCATCCATAGCCCCAGCTGCTGCCTGTAGACATCAGGGGAGCTGGCCTATGAACAGAGCAACACTGGGAGAGATGAAGCCAAGCGAACCTCAGGGAAAGAGGACCTCAAACCCACCTACATCTGGACCTCTTGTTATGTGATAGAATAAATGTATGTCTCGATGTCAAATAAATTCTCGGAATGCTCTCTACTGTACCCTGCCTTGCACAGTGACAATGCATATTAGTGTAATAAAGGCTCTGAAAGGTCCTATAGTAAAAAGACCTGTCTAATCCTGCATTTTGCTAACCTAGCTTTCCAGAGAAACCCCTCTCTTCATAGTACCTGTTAACGTGCCATAGCACACATGCTATTTGAGACTCGCTACTGTCGAGTTCAATAACTTTAGCCTGGATCACCAGCCCGTCCCCCAAAACAAAAACTCTCTGTCTCTAGCTATCTCTATCACCAAATTGGTAAAGTTGTCAGTCTGCTATATGTATATATATATATTTTTTGATGAGGAAGATTATCCCTGAGCTAACGTCTGTTGCCAATCTTCCTCTTTTTGCTTGAGGAAGATTGTCGCTGAGCTAACATTTGTGCCAATCTTCCTCTATTTTGTATGTGGGATGCCACCATAGCATGGCTTGATGTGTGGTATGTAAGTCCGCGCCCAGGAGCCCACCCCGTGAGCCCCAGGCCACTGAAGTGGAGTGCGTGAACTTAACCACTATACCACTGGGCCAGCCCTTCAGTCTGCTATTTTGATCTGCTGTCTCTGATATGATCTTCTGTCTTTAACTCTTCGCATCCTTTTTCTTTCATGCGCATTTGTGCATTACAGAGAGCTTTCAGAGACACTCACTGACTTAGATTTCTATTCGTCTCAGGCAACTCGCATACATGCCGACCACCTTCCTACTCTACTCCCTTCTTTCTTACAATCTTTTTTTTTTTCTTACATATTTTATTATACTCTTTGGCATACTTTCTAGTCTCTGAACTCTCTTATCGGCTAACTTGCTACTTCCTCAGTTACACAGCTACACTTTGTAACTTGGTCCGCCCAGCACTGTTTCCCGCCTCCCCGCATGGCTGTAGTAGAAGCCACCATATTCTTACATAGCTCCATTCTCATCACTGCAGTTTTTAGTCTTCAGTCAATCACAGTCCTTCCCTGGGATCTTCCTTCTTCTCTGCCTCGGGTGACAGAAATCGCAGGGTATGAGCTGTTGGCAGTTGAGAGCCTGCCGTGAGAGAAAACCAGTCTGGAATGAAGACAGATGAAACTTAGACTGAAGACAGCAGAGGGAGAGAAAGAGAGAAGTTTCCGCAGCTGTTCAGGTCCCAGGTTTTAATGGTTTCTGAACCTCGATGCATTTCTGCCCCTTTTTTTGGTAATTTGGTATTCAAATTTCCTTCAATTATCTAAAATGGCGGTCTGCAAGCTAAGGGCCCATGGACCAACTCCAGCTGCAGCCTATTTTTATAATGAAGTTTTATTGGGACATGGCCACATGCATTTGTCTGTTTACAAATTGTCGCTGGCTGCTTTCGTGCTACAACAGCAGACTTGAGTCATCACAACAGAGACCATTTGGCCCACAGAGCTGAAAATATTCATTATCTAGACCTTTACAGAAAAAGTTTGCCAGCCCTCATCTAAAACAACTCAGTATTCTCCCAACAATTTCTCCTTTTTGCCTAAGGTAGCTCAGATTGGTCTCTATCAAGTGCCACCAAAAATCATGTTTAGTGGTCTTCAGATTGCCCTTGTGCTCAGTACACTCCATGCACAGCACACCTGCTGTCCAGCCTGAGCTAGAGCCCTTTGCCCTTTTCTGTGCCTATCTTCTCTTTCTGATCATTTTTTTTTTGTGTAGAGGTTATGCTATTCTGTATTATGTTTTTAATCAGAGATTTACATAGAGGCCTCACCTTTTTCTTTCCTCTCCGCCTCAAAATATAAACTTTAGGCTGGGTAGGAGCTATTTCTCATTCATCTTTGGTTTTCCCCTCCTCTGGTATCTAGTACAAAGTAGACACTCAATGAACACACATTGTATTTTGAATTAAATTTCTCCTCCCACCGTCTACCCTCAGTTAAGTCTCTCTGTTAAGAGAAGCTATCTTTTCAAATACTCCTTCATTTTGCAAAGGAAGACTAGCTTCCAGGCCAAATGTTAACAGGAGGACCATGCCATCCAGAAATAAATCTCCAGTCTCTGATCATTTTTAGCAGCATCAATTTAAAGCAGTCATTTCAAAGCACGGTCTCTGGGCAGCTGCAGCAGCCTCACCCAGGAACTCGTTAGAAACACAAATTCTCAAGGCTCCACTCCAAACCTTCTGAATCAGAAACTCGTAGGCAGAGCCCAGCAATCTGTGTTTTAGCAAATCCTCCAAGTCATTCTGATGCTGGTTAAAGTTTGATGCTCTAAAGAAAAACCAAAGGGTCAGCAAACTTTTCTGTAAAAAGAAGAGAGTAAATATTTAGGCTTGGAGCACAAAAAAGATATTATTTAGTACTTACGTAACAAGAGAGAACACAGACTTCCATAAAATTTTTGACGAAATTCAAAATATTATAAGATTATATGATATATAACAATAATAGCGTATAAATTTTCTGTAATACAGGTCTACTAATGAGAAGAATGAAATATTTTTTTAGGATAACATATCGCTCAATTGGGGTTGAAAGTTAACGCTCCCTATCAGCAAATCCATTGCAAATGTTCATCTGTAGGAACAGATCCTTAGCTTGTAGGAACAGGCCACGGGCCAGATGTGTCCCATAGGATGTATTGCCAATCCTTGTTCTAAAGAATGAATGCCTACAGTTAAGGAGAAGGACCAAACATTCATTGTAGGGGAAGCAGAAGACCTTTGTCTAGATGAGCAGTTTCCAACTGGGGAGGGAATGACTTTGCCCCCAGGGCACATTTGGTAATGGTTGGAGACATTTTTGGTTGTCACATCGAGGGACAGAGGGCTGTTATTAGCATCTAATGGGTAAAATCCAGGGATGATAGTAAACATTCTACAATGCACAGGACAATCCCCTATGACAAAGAATTAACTAGCCCAACGTGTCAATAGCGCTGAGGTTGAGAAGCCCTCACAACAGATAACCCTTTGCAGCTCACGGCAGGCCTGTGGACCTCCTTTGCACCTGCTGTCATGTTCCTAAGCCGTGCAGGGAGATGCCCAGTCTTCTTCCTACTGTTGCTTTCCAACTCAGACTTAAACAAGATACCCTTAAACATCTGTGTAAAGATATTTGCAAGAAGCAAGGCTTCTCTTTCTAGAGTTTTCAAATTTTGATTGCTGAGGCAAAGTTCATCTCGACACTAATACGATTTAGTTTCAGAGCTGTCTTTACAGAGGGAGCCTAGCGTGTGTTTTTCCTTTCTTCAGGTATGGCCTCATGCAGTCAGATGTTTGTTTTGAGGAGGAAAATACAAAACAAGCTATACAATAGAATCTGTGGCAAGAGAAAATGTCCTAGAAAGTCCTAGGGTGTTGAGAACTCCACATGACAACATTGGGAAATCATGAAGGCTTTTGGTTTAGGAAACTTCAAATGATTCTAGTTATGAAAAGGAAGCAATTATTATTCCTCCTCATTCCTCCGTTTAAAAATGACACATCAGAAGTTAAGACATTCACAGAGGTCCTACTTAAATAAAAGATAAAGATACTTCCTCTTCTCCATGATTTGGCCCAGGTTCATGATTAGGCTATGAAATCAGATTTTGAATCAGATGATGGCTAGCACTCCTGGAAATCAGTTGAAGTTAGGGGACCTTTTATTGGGAGAAGAGGAGAAGAAAATAGGAAAATATTGCTTTATACTAGGAAACGTTAGCTGATATTTAATGAGGGTTTATTACATGCCAGGCACTCTCCAGGTATATGATATATATGGTATATATGGTATTATTTCATCCTTACAACAAGCCTGTGGGACAGGTACTTATTTTACACATGAGGAAACTGAGGCTCAGAGAGGTGAATTAACTCAGAAGTTCACACAGTTGATAGAGCCAGTATTGGAATCCAGGCATACCAAGACTTCAAACTTGAACTCTTAAACATCATCAAATCCCTAAGGCTTTGTGGATAGGCATGGAACCACATTGTTTAGAAATAAAAATTCATAACAGGATAACGTCTTCTAATAACCAGTGGCTAGTAATGACCTAGAAGTTCACTGAACCCCCGGAAGTGGGTATAACCTCTCCTGATACGCAGGGTCCTGTGTTGCTAGAGTCTGGGAAGATTGATTTGTGTATAAGGTTTCACTCCATTGTCAAAGGTAGCCTTGCCCACCCACCTTGGTGACCCTCAATGGACAGGTCAGGTGAGGAGGTTGCCTCCAGGAGTAATATCTGAGTCTGGGGAATTTTTTGAGTTTGAAAAAGTGTATATTCATGTTATCACATAATTTCATCTTTTATAAAATGAAAACACCAACTTATTCTTTTTTATAACACAAACCACAGAAAGTAAAATCTTCTTGGCTAGAGAACATAGAAGGTAGAATAGTGACTCTCAAGGGAGAAAACTAATATCAAAAATTCCAGGCTATAGCCAAAAGAGACATATCAGTCATAAAAGGGGGGGAAATCCTAGTGTTGCTACTCTACCCTCTGTTGGGTCACAAACTTGCCCCCATATGTAGAGGGCAAGGAGAGACTGAAGAAAGAGGCAGGCCACTCCAGATTGGTAGGAGGCAGGTGTAATAAGCAGGAACTTACATAGAAGACTTTCTTGGGTGGCCACCAGATAAGGAGCTCTCTGTCCCCACCCACCAGAATCTTAAACTTTATATAGAGGCCTTAAGTGGGTTTAGTCTCATAATCTATCCAGACAGTCTCAACAAAATATTGCTCTTTCAAGGCTGTGTCCTTGAAAACAGTTCCCACCGTGGGAACAGTGGCTGCAACATACATTCCAAGAACAGGGGATCAGGTGAGGAGCCTCTGATCACCTGGGTCCAGCTCACAGGTCAACTGGCGGTCACGTCCTCTTGATGACTTTCTCTAACACCCTCGCAGTCATACCGTTCCCTCTAATTTTTCTGGTAATTTTCTCTAATCGCAAATTCTATGGAGAGGATAGAAGTGGAGGAGAGAGGGAGGAAAGACAGGTAGGAGCAGAGAAGAGGAAAGGGGAGAGAGAAGGTGGAGGGAAAAGAAATGATTCTCCAAATGTTTATTCCTCAGAGGAAGCCCATATCAAATTGCAATCCCAACTCAGAGACACTTTTTCCCAGGCACAACTCAGAACAAACTCCATAACGTGCAAAGGAGGAGAGATGCACTTTAAGTCCAGTCAAAATAGTCATGCTTCCAGCTGGATCAGAAGGCTGGGGGAGGAGCCAAGCCCTGCAATGGTGCTTCACTCCGGCTCCCTGTGCTTCCTCTTTTGCTGACCCCAACCAAAAAACGAATGAATGGGTAAATAAAACCCAACTCCCAGCCCTCCTCTCCCCCACTCTACCCCAACACTCACACGCACACACTTCTTTGGGAAGGAATTTTGTCTTTCCCACATTCTGTGTTCAGAGAACAATGTCACACAACTGAAAAGAAGACATATAAATAGATATACACATACATGTTAATCTTATTACAACAGACTTGAATAAACAGTTCAGATATGTTTGTTGTCTTGAATTTTGGGGCCATTGGCTAGTTATGTATTTTTCCAACTATAATGTATTTTGTTGTAGCGGTATTTGACCAATAATAAAAATAACCACTATTTCTTTTAACTGAACAGGATTGTGTTTGCTAGATAAGCCAGTATCCTGCAGTGTCTCATTTAATCCTAACAACAATCTGGTAAAGTATCATCCTCATTTTGCAGGAATAAAAGGAAAGGAGGGAAGGAAGGAGGGAGGGAGAAAGAAATCTGAGGTTCAGAGAGAGCAAGTATTTTGAACCCTAGAACAGGGAGGCTAAATTAACGTCCTTGCTTTATTCGAAGCAAAACTCCCTAAAAAGGAGGCTCATCTCATCCTGACAAGCATCACTATGCAAAGAAAATTCCTTCAGGTATCCAGTTGAAAAAAAAAAAGATGACCTATAAATATACAAAAGTCATTCTGGCCTCAAAAATTCACTTTGTAACAAGAAATACTACCAGACAATGAAGCAACAATTACAGTTTTGAGAAGAAAAATATGTAAATTATGACCATACAATTTTTTTTCCTTTCTTTTCTTATATGAAGCTGACAAGGCAAAAAAAAAAAAAATTGAAAGACTACTTGAAAGTGTACTCCAGACAACCAAAAGTTAAATCTAAATTAAAACAGTCAAGAATAATGATATGTCACGAGAGTCTTGAGGAGAACTCTCCTATAGGTAAAACACAATGATTCTAGCGGCAATATTAACGAGTCTGGGAAAAACATGTGGAAAGTTAGTATACTCAATTACCATACTCTCTAGATGAAGCCTAATGGTAAAAACATGTCTTACATTGTTACAAGAAGAGCTTTATAATTAGGCATGAGATATTTCTCTGGAAAAGACCTCCCCTGAGGCAGACTTTCCATCAGATTCAGAAACCCTATTAAATATTTTTACAAATGTGGGAAAAAGAAGGAAATATGCAAAAATACCCATATGTTCATCTTTGAGCAAAGGGGCCTTCCAGATACGCATTTTTTTTCATGTTTCTGTATTTTCCAAATTTTCTTTAGTAAACACACACAATTTTAATTTAAAAATCTAAGATATTTAAATATAAAACAAATTTAAAAAGCAAAGACTTACAGTCTGAGATTCTGCTTACATTCTGAGATTTGAATGCGCTTGTTTCAAAAAATAAAGAGATCTTTCGAAAAAGCAGTGCAGTATTCACTTTAATAAGTGGACATGAATCATGAATTTCAAAGCATCATAGATTTTAATTTCATTTCATTCCGTGAACAAAGATAAAATAACACACCTTTAGGGGAAAACTTTTATTTAAACATGTTTCAACTATCAGTGATAATAGAAAAGGAAATATTTATGAGTCTGAGTAAAAGAAAGAATTCTTTCAAGTTCTTAACGAAAGACGTTTTTTCAGGAGAATTAGCTAAAGGGAAAATATCGCATAAAGAGTTGAAGAGAAAAATAAATTATTTATCAGCTCTCCTGCAGTGCCTTCTAAACTTTAGATATGCATCAAAAGATGTCTGAAGTGAGCTAATTTCCCTAGCACATTTCCATTTAGAATTACATTGTAGGTTTCAAAACGCCCTTGTTCTGTGTGTATATTACATGTGTGAAAAGGTGTTCAGGTACAAGTCCAACCGTAATCATCCAACCAGAGCTCTCTTTATAGGGTAGATGTGTTCCTGGAAAGACGTATGCAAAATCAAATTATATTTGAAATGCAATTAGGAATTCATGCTACAGTGAATCCTTTGGGAAACGAATAATCCTTGGATAATATGAAAAAGAAAAACATCCACTAAACTACCCATCTGGCAAGCTTCAATGTTCATATTTGCTTTCATCCAAGGGTACATGTTTGGACAACATGCACAGAAACTCTTGACAAAATCTATTACTTATACTAAAGGCTGGAATTTTCAGGTTAAGAACAAAGACTATTGACTAGTTAGAACAATCTGAGTAGAACTAAAACAAAACATATACCCATATAGAAGTAAGCAATCCTTACATCTCTTTCCTATACCAAGAATTTTCAGCATGTAACTAATTTAAGACTGGATTCTTCTCCTTATTTTATTTGATGGCATCTGTAAGCCAATTGGAACTATTAGGAGCTGTATGAGTTCCAGATAGCTTTAAAAGGGTAATTATTTTCAGACCACTCCTGTATTTTTAAATATTTAATCTAGAATTCGGAATATAATTTGCCTGTGTGTTTGACATTTTGTCAGGGAAAATACAAATGCTTCAAAACAATGATAATATCAACTGTGATTACAGCAAATTAGAGTCACATCCTCAGTCTCCACCCCTGGGGTTGTTTTGGGACCAAGACAAACACAGCTCAATAAATTGAATTGCAATAACTAATTTGTCTTGACATCGAGCAGGAAATGCTGGAGGAGGCAAAGGTACCACGGGTTACCTGACCCACGAGAACTGTTCCTGAGAACAGCTTAGGACAGTCACCCTACCATGGGAAGCCTGGGGGATGCAAGAGCCCTGCAGATTCAGGATTGGGTAGACCACTCCCTGGTGCTGCCACTCTACACTTGGAATGCCCATTTGGTCCTAAGGGTGGCCAATTTCTTGGGGCACATCACACGACATGATGCATGAGTTGGGAAAGAATGCTGACCTCATTATTAATAACAACAGCTATCATTGATTATGTCCCTCTATTGGGGCTCCTCTGGGGCTAGACCTTCTGTGTATTTTACCTCATTTGTGATTCACAACACCATTCAGGAGAAGGTACTACTATTCCCCTTTTCCTCATAAGAAAACTGGGCTAAATTTAAGTGATTTGCCTAAGGTCATCCAGGTAACGAATGGCAGAGTTTTTCTTCATCCATATCTGAGTCTTAAACCCTGGGTTTTTCCCATGTGCCAAGCTTCAGATGCATAATCAAGAATTTATGTCAGTTGTAGCCAGCCTTGAGGATGGCCCCAGGAATCCTAACTTCTTGGTATTCACACCCTTGCACAGTCTGTTCCTACACTGCACCACGGTGCATCTTGATCTCTATGACCCATCACAAATGGCGGAAGTGATGGTTTCTCACTATTGAGACTAGGCTATGAAAGACTATGGCCTGCCTCTTGGGTTCTCTCTCTCTCTCTCTCCCTCTCTCTCTCTGTGTCTCCTTTTGCTCTTGGGGAAGCAAACTGCCATGTTGTAAGCAATCCTATGAAGATGGCCACTGGTGAGAAACAAGCCTCTAGCCGACAGCCAGTAAGGAACTGAGGCATGTCAACAGTCACATGAGTGAGCTTGGAAGCAGTTTCTCCAGCTCCAATCAGTCCTTTAGATGACTACCGATGTGGACAGCAGCTTGACTGCGACCTCATGAGGGACAGAACCAACCAGCTAAGTTGCTCCCAAATTCCTGGTCTTCAGCAGTGTGTGACATCATGTTTGTTGTCAAGCTGTTAAGTTTGGGGGTAATTAGTTACACACATAACTAATATACCATTATACACGAATTTTCGTAAAGATGATAAAGATAATTGATTTCCTAGTGTACTACTGATGGAAAGCCTGTGCAAATGCCATGGGGGAAATTAAGAAGCAGAAGAAGAACATGACTCCAGCTCTCAAGTAACTTTGAGCTAAAAGGAAAGAGAAAAACATATATGTAGTCAGATCACAAATCTATTTTCCAAAATATTTCTGTGATTTTTCTCTTGGGCTTTTCTGTGTACAGTATCTTCTCCCTAGTTAGCCTAAATTATCTAACCAGATGTTTTTGGGGTATTAGGATTATTACAGAAGAGCTACAAAGAGAAACAAAGGGTAATAATTAAGCTTCTTAAATTCAAAATAGCATTTTCTTGCAAGATAATTGGTTATAAGCCAGACATTGTTGAGAACAAAACAATTTTCTAAATTCCTTTAGTTCCCGTTTAACATATAAAGGGCTAGTCTTGGCATACTAAATCACAGGCTTTCTTCCACAACGTGGAGAATATAACCTTCTAACTGTGGTGGCTGCCCCAGAGCAGAAGGAAGACATGACATCAGAGAAGTTAAGGAAAATACAATCTGTAGTGGACACTGTGGTCCCCCAGGCCCCCCAGCCAGAATGCCCTACTCTCCCAGCTGCTGGGAATGCTGCTGGCAGCCAGCCCTCAGCTGTCAGCCCTCTTTGGAAAATGCCTCAGGCAGAGAGTCACCTTGCCCAGGCTGCGCCCCCTTTGAAGGGAAGCTCCCACTCACTAACTGGTAGCTGCAGAGCAGTATAAAGGCTTGGCCCTCTTGCCCCAACTCAGGACAACTCTGAAGGGCCATTCCCAGCTCCCCACGGGGCTCACTGGGGCCATTGAGGCTGCATCACAGCACAACTTCTCCCTCTGTTCAATCAGGTCCGTTCCTCTGCTTTCCACAGGTGGTGACCCGAGAAGACTCCCTACTAAACCTTCTGTGTACCAATCCATATCTCAGCATCGGCTTTACAGTGAACCCGACCTGTGACATGGTCCCTTTGGGTCCAGTGGAAGGTGGAGAATAAGGAGAGTGGTAGACCTGGTGGATCAGACATGTGTCCTGAACCACAAAGTCCTGAAGAGGAAGGAGCTGCTGGACATATCACTGGCAGATGACTTCTTACCCAGCCCACTATTTGGGACCTGGGAGATCACCCTGCAGGCTGGCACTGCACAACACAGTGAGCTCCAACATAGCTAGGAGGATGGAGCGGGAGGCTCAGGCAAAGAGAAGATCAAATTTGTTCTCCTGAGTCTCCCTGGTTTTCAATACAGGAGAAATGCTAAGCTGAGGGCCAGCTGTGGAGCCTGCCAAGGTCAGGGCTAGGTATTTGGGAAGAGAGTGCTCCGACTAGAGGCCGGTTAACGGATAAAGCAGAGTTTCGGAGGGATCTCCAGTCCTTAAATGCCAGGGGAAGCTAAGGCAGCAGGGAGACAAGACCCAGGCTGAGCAGAAAAAGCTTAGATGTAGATTCAGCAGCAGCAATGACAGCAGCAGCCGTTAGCAGTGGATTGGAGCAGAATAGCCAGGTGTGGTGCCAGGCATGAAACCCAAAAGATCTAACCCAAGGACGGAGAGTGCTCTCTTTCACCCCAGTCTTCTAGGGTCTCATAGGCCACTCCTCCTTCCCCTGTATTCTTGGCCACAGTATTGGAAAGGAGGAGAGAGGGGAGTGTGGACCCCTAAAGACTGACATATTGGCTGAGTCATCCAAGTGGAGAGACCCCTGTCAGCCTCAGTAAAGGTGACAAGACTTCAGTGGTGGTTGGAACAGTCCTATGAGACAACTGTAAATGAAAATTTCTATAAATAGCAAAAGAACATTATAAAATGTATATTTGTAAAATGTATTAGGTTATCAAGATACCTAACCTCTTCTCTTTGACATTTCTACTTTAGCAAGAACAAGTGGATGAAATAATTCGTGAGGGTTGGCTACGTATTAAATTAGATGAGACCTGCCTGGATAGCATTTCACTGCATCGCCCAAGCTGGGAGCCAGCAGACCAGCCATGGGGTGCCCACCCACATGGGGGCTAGGGGTAGCGTGGACTGCCCAGGTTAGAGGTCAGCTGAAGACCTAGAGAAATGAGAAAGGGCCTGCAGACCTCAAGAGTGAGGGGGAGGCCAAGTCAGCGGCCCCTTGTGATTGAGAGTCTGGAAGAGTGTATTAAGAAGCAGAGAAACCACACATCCCAATTTTCTTGGGAGAGTCCTGGTTTATACTAAGCTCCTCAGTTCCATCCAGTTAGTACCCTTTTCATCCTCAAGAGTACCCCAGTTTACATGAGAAATTCTGTCACCTTAATTAAAAGCTATTTATTCAAAAGGAAGTGATTATATATTTAACAGAAAATTTCTGTTTAAATAACCTTGTAGTGAATCCTTTGATGAAACTAAAAAACATTAGGGGGCCGGCCCGGTGGCTCAGTGGTGAAGTGCTCACATTCTGCTTTGGAGGCCCGGGGTTTGCCAGTTTGGATCCCAGGTGCAGACATGGCACTGCTTGGCAAAGCCATGCTGTAGCTGGCGTCCCACATATAAAGTGGAGGAAGATGGGCACGGATGTTAGCTCAGGGCCAGTGTTCCTCAGCAAAAAGAGGAGGCTTGGCAGCAGTTAGCTCAGGGCTAATCTTCCTCAAAAAAATAAAATAAAATAAAAATAAAAACATTAAGCTTTACCCCTCTCATTAAAAATGAAAGAGAGAAAGAGATTGATTGATTCTTGGATTGGACAGTGATCACCAGATGTTTTGCCTTTAGAGGCTCAGAAGGAGACCAGATCATCAACAGACAACGTGAAGAAACCCCATTTCCTTCGCACATCTCAATTCACTGGGAGTAAATTTCAATGCCCAACTCATCTGTGAAAAGTTAACCATCTTAGGCAGTCAATTAAGTGATGAACAAGAGGCACAGGGAATAACAGTGGCCGACATTCTGAGGAGAAAGAAAGCGCTGGCAACTCCAGTTGTCCTCATTTGAGAGGTGTGGCTAGATCTTGAGCTCAGGAGAGAGGGAGGAGAGAAGCATCCACACCTGGTGAAACCAAGCCCCCTGAGTAGTGTGTCCAACAGAGGTGGGTGGATCCTGAGGACCAGGCAGAGACAGGTGCGTCCGAAGCACAGGTTGCTGCAAGGATCAAAGACATAAGCCCAGCAGGATGGTGACAACCAGCTTAGGAAGGGGCCCAGGCTGGGGAAATCCTGCCAGGTTTGGGAGACATAAGTCCTCTGGGATTGTCCATAGGAGAAACTCTGAAATACTGGAGTCAGATGCTGACGGAATGAGAGTATTTTTCAAGACGGCTGGCTTCGCTGTTGTTATAATTTTTTAAATAGGTAACATTTGTAGGGTTAAAATTTCAAAATGTGCAAAATTATATACAATTTAAAAACTTCCCTACTCTCCTCCCCAGCAACTCCTCTTTCCTCTCCTTTTTCTTGCTTACCTTTCCAGAGTATTCTATATCATATAAGCCAATGATATTCTCATTCACCCCCTCCTTTTTGGTTTATATCAATGGTAGCATGTTATATAAATAATTCTAACCTTTTTTCATTGAAAAATATATCTGAAGATGATTCGATATCAGAATATTAAAAGTTCTCGCATTTTCTATGGCCTCCTAGCACTCCATTATATGGACATATCATGATTTATTGAACAGTTTCCTTTTGGTGGAAATCCCAACCTTTTGCTATTAATAGCAATGCTGCAATTATTACCCTCATGCATTCACCACTGCCTACCTCTAAGTACATCTGTGGGATGCTTCCAGAAGGGGAACTGCTCAGGCAAAGGATGTGCACATTTGTAGTTGTGAAATATTTTGCAATGTTGCCCTTCATGAAAGTTGCACCAATTGGCATCCCACCAGAGGATCTGTCTACCCAGAGACCAGTGAACTCAGTGGGCTGTCCAACTTTTTGATTTTGAGCCAGAACTGGGAGGTGGAGATAGAGGCGAAGAACACTGATCCTTTTTTCCCACTATTTCCTGACAAGGGGCCCCCCGTGTTCCCCTCCACCTCTGTATTCACTCCACCTCCAGAAAGATAAAATCAATTATCATGTTAGTAAATCTGGGAAGCATACACCAGGCATGCTCCTCTCAGCTTCCCCTCCCGGGCACAGAAAACAGCAATTTGTTTTCTTTCCTCCACACAGCGTAGACAGGCCTGCCTCCGCCAAGATGGCCCAGGAGGCTGCCACCCTCTGGGGGTTCGTCAGCATCCTCTGTGGCTCCCACATTGAACCCCACCTTACAAATCAGCCCCTATCAGTCTTGAGGAAGACACTTCAGCCCCATCTGCTATTCGCTTGTTTGATTTCGCAGCTCGTTCACAGCTCAGACAAGGGACGAAGGTCAGAGACCCAAGCAGGTGGTTCACATTTAAAGAGAGATTATTGAAGAGCCATCTGAAAGTTTACTTCTCAACTAGGCAAAACTACCAGAGACTTCAGTTGTCCACCCAAGTGGTATTTCTTCATGTGAGGTCATCGGCTTCCGAACAACTGGGAATGTGGGAATGGGGACTATTTAAAATGCAGATTCTGGGCCCAACCCAGAATTTCTGAAGTGGAATCTTTTCAGGGGAGGAGGGGGATAGGGAGCCAGTAGGGAAGGAGATGAGACCCAGGGGGTTTCTTTCGTTTTTTTTTTTTAAAGATTGGCACCTGAGCTAACATCTGTTACCAATCTTCCTTTTTTTTCCCCTTCTTTTTCTCCCCAAAGCCCCCCATACATAGTTGTATATTCTAGTTGTAGGTCCTTCTAGTTGTGGCATGTGAGATGCCCCCTCAGCATGGCCTGATGAGCGGTTCCATGTCCACGCCCAGGATCGGAACTGGCGAAACCCTGGGCCACCAAAGCAGAGTGCCTGAACTTAACCACTCAGCCGCGGGGCCGGCCCAGGGGTTTTCATTTTATAACAAACTTCCCTAGGTGGTTTTAAAGCACAGTTATGTTCAAAAGCATTACACTAAACAGTCATTATTAGTCCTAAGAAACTCAAAAGTAACCTATACGATTATGGTGACCAAAGTGAAAGAGGAACACACCACACCACACCACAACACAGCACAACACAGCACAGCACAACGCATCACACCGTAACACACCATACCACACTATACCACACCACAACACACCAAACCACAACACACCAAACCATAACATACCACAACAGACCACACCACAACACACCAAGTGAAAGAGGCAGCTAAAGAAAATAAGACTCAGGAAAGACATCTTGAAATGTTAAGAACTGGCGAGTGCTAGTGAAGAATAACAGGGAAGAAATATTCATGAGGCTATTAAAGAAACAGATAAATAGCTTTCTCCTATTAGGGATGGTACTTCAAAGCTGAGTGGCATCAAAGAAGGGATGAATAGGACAAATGAAAGCTGTGGGCTTCAATTATTTATAAGCATGGTGAAAAATGAAATTTGCAGGATTCAGAGCCTCCAACATATGCTAAATAAACTGCTCTTGCCTGGCTAGATTAATTAATATGTTAAAAGACTGGGTGTTAATTAGTTGCCTTTATGTTGCTCTACCTACCCATAACACCACTGAGGAGTTATTATCTCCTACTTGTTAATTGGCTATGAACAGCAGGAAGTAATTGCTTTGGAAATTATTCCCTGGAAAGTACTTAAGGTCTAATGTTGAGAAATGTATCTGTACCCGCGTTTGCTTACGAGCCAGGGAAAAGCCCAGCTGCTGACGCTTCCTCCCACGGCCTGGGCCATACAGCAGGCTTCCATCTTTCTCATCTAATTGTTCACATCCATTCTTCTGGAACCAGGTGTGAACCACCTTCACGGCCAGAGAAGATTCCCTAGGCAGAGCCAAAACATGCTGGATTGGTCACATCTGTGTGATTTAACCCAATTGCGTTCATTTGTTATCTTACTTATGCCTATTTTTTACATTTATAGAAGGTTTATGACTAATTTTTTATTGATGTAATAACACATTAACATGCGTTCATCTTAACGTACAGTTCAATGAGACTGGACAAATCTAGACACTTATGTAACTTCCAACCACATGGTTCCAGAAGGTTCCCTGGTGTCATTTCCCAGTCTATACTCATCCCCTAGAAGCTACCACTATTTTGTCATTTTGACAGTTTTGCCTCATCTTGGACTGATTTTAATAAAGTCATAGAATGCGTATTCTTTTGAGTCTGATATCTTTCTTCAACATAACGTCTGTAAGATTATGACTACTCTTTGGTTAAGTGTTTCTGGTGAAATTTAGCCAAGGAAGAGCTGGCACTTCCATGAGAAGTGGACTAAATCAGGGCAGCTCGTGCTCTGCTTTGGGGACTGTGGGCTGTGAGAGGCACACACGTGCTCACTTCTGGGGCCAGGGGAGGTGGCACTGCCCAGGCTGAGTGTCTGATAGCCCAGGAGGACAATGTGGCTGGCCCGGCAGAAGAACCATTGCCTCTGCTTAGACCCAATGTCAGTATGCAGTCCCTGAAACGGAGCACGTGGCCGCGCCTCCCCAGCTGCCTTTGATATTCTTGGCGTTCTGAGAGCTGTGTTCTCAAATGTCAGCAAGCGTCGGAATCAGCTGGAGAACTTGTTAAACTTCGGATTATGGGATCTCAGTCTTAGAGTGTTTGATTCAGTAGATCGGGAGTGGTGCTCCAAATTTACATTTCGAACAAGGCTTCATGGATGATGCTGGTACTGCTGCTCTGGGGACCACACGTGAAGGCCCACTCCTCTATACTATCACCCAGGACTGCACACACTGTTATTTACGCTACTGAAAATATCATCGACCTTAGTAAGCTTACTCCCACTGCGGTGAAATGTTCAAAAAAAGCAGGATATTAGTTAAAGCCATAAAAACGGATCTTATTCAGTAACTATAGTACTGCCAGTAGGGGACAGAGCTGAGTTCCATTCTGACTTGCACAGAGGTGACTGGGCATTTTAAAGGGAGAATGAGGGAGTAGGGAATGAGTGGAGGCCCAAGTAGAGTCAGGGAAGAGAAAAATTACAAAAGGATGGTCAGCGTATGTGCAATTAGACCGGCCGTGTCTGCCAGCTGGCAATTATCTTATGATTTTGTCCTCCCACAGAGACTGGGAAACAGAGGCCCCATCCTTCCTGCTGATTACATTTCAAAGGAACGGCTTACAACAACCCTGTGTTGTAGGAGAAACACGTATATCTCGAAGGGACAGAGAAATGAGTGACAATTGTAAGCCCTTTTTAGTAAATGCTTTGAGTAAAGGAAGTCAAGGGCCTATCATCAGGTGTTGGCTGGAACCAACGGTAAATTCTTTTGACTGCCCTTGAGTTTTCCAGACAGGAACTCAAAAAGAGACTCGGTGATCCCAGAGATGTGGCCTTAGGCTGCTGGAAGTCATGCCGGAGTTGGCCAAGTCCCCTAGTGCAGAGGTTTGGATGGAGTGGTTACGTGCCAAGAGTTCCTTGTAATTCTCACCACCAAAGTAAAATAGCAAGACTCCCCAGCACGCACACTGCCCCTCATGCCCCGCAGACAGCCTTGTCTCTGCCTACCCTCTTTCTTTACCCGTTGTCGCTGTTTCTTATCTCTCTCTATACTATGGGTTTAACATTAAAAAAAATCAAAATTAGCATTCCTAATCCCAATGAGCTTAAAAATGTACCCATAAACGTCAACCAATGACTGCAGTTGTAGGCTACAAAGTGTAGTTTCCCAGTTTCAGGTGGATCAGGAAGTATAGTAACAAGCTATTTTTCATCTTACCCAGGTCATCCTGTATCAAAGGTCTTTAAAATGTGGTTTGCGGACTCCTGGGGACGCCCAAAGCCTCTTTCAGGGAATCAAAATGTCAAAACTATATTTATAATGAAAATTAGCATTACTTGTTTTTCTGCTATTGTGTTGGCATTTTCAATGATGATGTAAAAGTATTGATGGGTAAAATTAACACAAGTAAAAGCAATGGTTCCAACTGTACTGCTAGTTATTGCTTTCTCCACTGACATACACTCACAATTTTTTTTTAAATGCCAGTTTCACTAAAGAAAGCCCTTTAAGAAGGTAAAAAATATTAATTTTAATCTCAACCTTTGAGTGCGTCTTGTTAATATTGTATGATAAAATGGGAAGCACACATAAAACGTTTCTGCTGCATACTAAAATATGATAGTCACGTGGAAAAGCATTTGTGCAACTACTTGAGTTGCTAGCCGAACTAGCCACTTTTTGCTTGGAACATAATTTTTACTTGAAAGAATAAAAACTTGGATATTTGGCAGATATCTTCTCAAAAGTGAATGAAGTGAGCCTGTCATTTCAAGAAAAATAACTAATAGTATTTTTTTTTTTGCTAATTTTAAAATTAAAACTTTCCAGTGAAAGTGAAAATTCTGGAAAACTTACATCTACCATCACAAGCATGACAACTTCCCCATACTTAAAGACTTTCTAATGAGCTCAGCAATGATATTAAGAGATATAATTTAACAAATTTATATGAAATGCGCTATCGTGGACAAAGTGTAGATCCCAGAAAACCAATATTTTCCAAACGAACCAATGATGTTACAAAAGAATGCATAATGTTTTTAAAAATCCATTCAAAGTATGAGATAGATCAAAAGATTTTAATCTAACAGAATACAGAGATTTCACTGATATGGTTTCACATTCCACATCACTACAAACCTTTAAGAAATACCACTTAGGGGCTGGCCTGGTGGCACAGCGGTTAAGTTTGCATATTCTGCTTTGGCAACCCGGGGTTTGCCAGTTTGGATCCTGGATGAGGACATGGCACCGCTCAGCAAGCCATCCTGTGGCAGGTGCCGCACATAGAAAGTAGAGGAAAATGGACACGGATGTTAGCTCAGGGCCAGTGTTCCTCAGCAAAAAGAGGAGGATTGGCAGCAGATGTTAGCTCAGGTCTAATCTTCCTCAAAAAAAAAAGAATAGGAAAAAAAGAAATACCATTTAATAAGTTTTGGTGTATTTTGAAAGAAGAATAGCACAATTTTCTGAAAAGCTATTAAAATACTCTTCCCTTTTCCACTCTATGTGTCTATGTAAGGCCAAATTTTCTTTATACACTTCAATCAAAACAACACATTGTAACAGATTGAACAAAGAAGCAGATATGAGAATATAGCCGTATTCTATTAGACCAGAATTGTCTAATTTAATCATTGATTGGCACATACACTCTACATCATGCTTCCTTGGCCTGACAGATCCTCTCTTTCATCAGACATGAGCAGTGTCACCGAACATTGTGGAAAAGAAGCATTCTGAGTACAGACAACTACTGGATCAGAGGAGATAATCATGAGAATGCGCTGACGCAATTTGCAAAATACTTGTTTGAAATGCAAAATTAAAACAAATACCTTTCATCACTTTTCAAACTGCCAGAGGTTTTCCTTATTATTAATGATATTACATCCAACCTGGGGAGAAATGCATTCTTGCTTGTTCTTCGCGGGAGCATTATTTAGTACAAACTTTATGGAAGACCGGCAGTTACAGATTTTAAAATCCAAAACCAGTGCTATAGGACTGTGTGATTTGCACCATTCCAGGGGGATGCTATTCACACGAACTTGACATCCAAGTGGAGTTAACACAGCAGTATGCATGCCCTTTGACTCAGATGCTCCAGCTGTAAGAACTTTTCCTAAGCAAATGATTAAGGATGTATGCAAAAACTGAAGTCCTCATCACAATGTAATCTACGACAGTGCAAAATGAGGAAAAACACAAGAATCAATGATAAATGAAATAAACTGGTACATCTACACTCTGTAGCTATTAAGACTTACGGGGAAGGTGTGTATTTGGTGACCTTTAATGACATAGCATTAAAATATCACGTGGCTAAAACAGTATGTATAGGATGATACATTTTGTCACTAGAAACTGTAATCAACCAGAGTTGAGCATAGCTGTATCGTCGTGGTGACGTGCACAGCTCTGCAATCAGACTGCCTTGCTCAAACTCAGGTTTTCACACTATTAACCAAGGGGTCTCAGTCAAAGAGCTTCACCTAGCGGGGACCTAGAATGTGGTCACTGCTTATATTTCTGAGCATCTGGAGAGCATGGAGAGAGATAAGGAAGGGCTCCATCTTTCACCTCAACCAGAGGCTCAAGGGAGCAATGTTTCTGCCAAATCTTTCCACACCATCGGAAAAGATCCCTGGCTGGCCCCATCAGGATTGCTCTCACCAGCCTCCACAGCCGCATAACTACTATCTACCTCCCGGCCACATCCACATCAAAATGCCTAGTCCATGTTGTTGAAGTTTATTTATTATTGGAAATTTGGCTTCTTTGAAATTTAGTTTGTTTTATTTTTATTTATTTGCATTTGGAGCAAAATACTTAATTATAGATGCAGAAATATTCCAGCAACTATTATCATCGGCTTGTTTTCCTTAGCACAGAAGCAACTCCCTGTAACAAATTGTCGTTTGATGACACCAAGTATACCGAGATCAGCAAGTTGTCCATAAAATGACTACATGGCTACATTCTCACTTGGTAGAGCTTACCCCATGCTGGGGTACCCCGAATAGAAGTCCTGAGCTTTGAGGTCTGTAAAGAGGGAGTTCAAACCCTCCTTCACCATTACTAAAGGCCTCCCCAGACCTGGACTTTCTCACCAGCAGTGACTATAGTCAACATCAGTGTTGCTCATGCTCCTCCTGGGCACACGGGAGGATGGCACTTCTGTTACCACTTGGGGTCAGGTGTCGCCATATCACTTGCTTTGGCCAATGAAATGAGATGGGGAGTAACATGTCATTCTGGGTGGAAGGCTTAATCCTCAGTATGAGACGCTCCAGTGCTCCCTCTACCATACCTCAATAACCGTCAATGTTCCAGATGGTGAAGCCACCATTAGTCAGGGTCCTTGCAGGTTATCCATGAGGATGACATGGAACGTCTCTTGGAATAGAGAAAGATAAAGCATTGTTGTTCAAAGTCAGCAATGTTTTTTTATAAAGGGCTGGATAGCAAATGTTTTCAACTTTGCAGGCCATGTGGTTTCTACCACAACTGTTCGACTTTTCCCTATGTAGTGTGAAAGCAGCCCAGATGATACAGAAATGCTGTGTTCCAATAAAACTTTATTCTTAAACTCAGGTAGTGGGCCAAATTTGACCCTACACCATAGTTTGCCTACCCCTTTTGGTTTTGTTTTTATAGCAGAACTTTTTTCAAGTAGAAAATTTATTTTTTTCAGCTTTATTGAGGTGCAATGAACAAAAATTGTATGTATTTAAGATGTACAACATGATGATTTGATACATGTATATAATGTGAAATGATTACTACAATCAAGCTAATTGCATTCATCACTTCACATGGTTACCTTTTGGGTATGTGTGTGTGATGAGAACACGCCTACCTCTGTTTTAAACCATTAAAATGTGGGGTTGTTTGTTACTACAGCACAACTCGGCCTTGAGTGACCAATAAAGCAACAGTAGGTCTGTTAGGGCAGCACACCTGTGACCAAGTCACAGCTGGTAACAGAGCTGATCATGGCGACTTAAATCATGATAAAAAGTCTTTGAAGTAACCATGCTTCGAAGCCAAGCTACCTAGCCAAAGCAAGAGAGCTTGGGGACTTTGATGAGATTTGGGGAGGAGACAGGGAGGTGCTTCTAAAGGAGAAATCAGACCTGTGCTAATGAGTGGAGACAGATGATCAATCCCCTTAGGAGCTGCTGGTCCCTTTCAGAGCCATGCAGAACACATGCCCCAATGCCTTCCCTCCACGCTAGACCTAACACCTGCCTCTTACGAAGTCCCTTCCAAGAGAAAACCTCTGGAGCATTGGTTCTCAAACTTTAGGCTGCATCAAAGGCTGGTCACTTCAGGACTTGTCAAAAACCCAGAATGCTGTTTTAGATGATGTGTCATGCGGGTTGAGTAACTGGCTTAAGGTCACACAGATGGATGGTGGCAGTGCCAGGATCTGAACCCAGGTCTCTAACTCCAAACTCAGCATTCTTCTCATCTCAACATAGTCTTATCATTTGTAAGAAGCCCCATAATCTAACACAAAAAATATAGGCAAAAAAGAAGAGAAATATATCTCCCCTCCCTCCTAAAAAAAGGCAGCATGACATCATGCTCACTTGACTTGATGTAACTCAGCATGCAGCAACAGTATTTTTGCTTTCTTAATTTCCCTGGGTCTGCACCTTTGAAGTTGGAACCGATCTGAGTCAGTGTGGCAGAGTGAGAAACACGTGGGAATCAGACAGACCCGGATTTGACTCTCAATCCCCGCCACTTACCGGCAGGGTGACCTGGTCAAGTTACTCAGCCCCATGAGACATCATCTACAACAGGTGTCAGCAGATTTTTCTTTAAAGGGCCAGAGGATGAATGTTTTAGGCTTTCCAGGCCACAAAGTCTCTGTCCCAACTTCTCAACTTTACTGTGTAGCGTGGAAGGAGCCATAGACAATATGTAAACCAATAAGCTTGGCTGTCCTTCAATAAGACTTCATTTACAAAAAAACAAGATGGCAGCCTGGATTTGACTCAATGGCTGTAGTTTGTCCACCTCTGATCTATTAGATAGGGCCAAAGATATCAATAATTTTGGATATCTATTGCTACTTAATGAAACACTCCAAAATAGAGTGGCTTAAAATGATGGTAAATTATTTCTCCCAATTCTGTGGGTCAGGAATTCAGGCAGGGTTCAGATGGGCAGTTCTTCTGCTCCATGTGGCATCAGCTGAGGCCATTCACTCAGCTGCATTCAGCCAGCAGCAGTCTAGAAATCTAAGAAAGCTTCTTCCCCCATCTAGTACTCTTCCATGTGGCCTCTATCTCTGCACTGGCATCTCGCCATTCAGTAGACCAGCCTAAGCTTTCTTTACATGGTGACTGGCTCCCCCAGAGAGAATGTGGAAGCTGCCAGACTTCTTAAAGGACAGATCTGGAAATGGTACAGCATTGTTTCTGCCCCATTCTATTGGCCAAAGCAAGTCACAGGCCATTCCAGATTCAAAAGCAGGGCAAAGAGGGGGCCAGCCCAGTGATATAGTTGTTAAGTTTCCACGCTCCACTTCAGCAGCCTGGGGTTCACAGGTTCCGATCTAGGGTGAGACCTAGCACTGCTCGTCAAGCCACACTGTGGCAGCATCCCACATAAAGTAGAGGAAGATTGGCACAGAGGTTAGCTCAGCAACAGTCTTCCTCAAGCAAAAAGAGGAAGATTGGCAACAGTTGTTAGCTCAGAGCCAATCTTCCTCACCAAAAATAAAGAAGAGCAGGGGCAGACACTCTTGATGCAAAGGACATGCATGTGTACAAGAGAGAAGGAGGAATTGCTGGCAGCTGTATTTCAAGATTATGTGCCTGAATGAGAGATTAAAAGGACCTAACAGAGGCAAATGATTCGCACAAAGAATGGCCAGTACTACTCTCCTGACACTGGAGAGTCCCAGTGGTGGACAGGTCCTGAGTCATCCTTATTCTTGCCAAGGTGACAGCAGCAACTTCCTTGCTGTCCTCTCTGCTTCCACTTTTGTTTCTACTCTCCCCACTGTGCCTATTAAAACACCAAGTCAGATGATGTCACATCCTGCTTTAAACTCTCCTGTGGCCTCCAGAGATACTTAGAATAAAGGGCAAACTCTTACCCTGACCCTGATGTCACCCTGACCAGCTCTACAACTTCACTTCCTCCACTCTTCCCGTCACTCACCCCATTCTGGCTGTACTAGTCTCTTTCCAGTTCCTTGAAATGACATGCATGCTCCTGCCTCAGGGCCTTTGCACTTGCTGTTTTCCTTTTGAGGAGTACTCTTTCTTCATGAATCCATAAGGCACCATAAGGTGGCTTAATTCCTTAGTTCTCTCAGGTGTCTGTTCAAATATTATTTCACCAGAGAGGCCTTCCTCGTCTACTCTTTCTACAAGGACATGCGTCATCATTATCTAGCCACTTCCCTCACCTTACTTTTTCATCACAGTAATTATCACTACTTAACCTGTTATATATGTATTGCTTTATTTGTTATTCTCTCTCCCACTAGCAATAAGCCTCATGCGGGCTTGTTGATTCTGATATGTTCACCTTCGAATCTTCAGCATCTAGTCATTAGCATTACTATGAGCTCAAAAAATGTTTGAGTCAAGGAAGCAGAGAGGGAGGTGGGGAGCCTTTGAATGTGATACTATTGCCTTAGGTTCAACATTTGTTAACCGTGTGTATTTCTAAAGACTACAGCAATGTGGCGATTTTATCTGGCAGTTTCCCCCATCTCCTTGCATGGCATGATTCTTTTACAGACAACTTCTTTATTGACTTACAGATTCTATCTCCCTTAGACCCCAGGCCAGCTTCTGAGAAATGTATTCTCAAAAGCTACTCTGTGCCAGTTTCTCCAAATGCAGCGTTTCAGAGAGTGCTTCTGGCCACTTGTCTTGTTTTCCCTTTTCTATGATTAGTTATGGTCAAGAGGAAAGCAATCTGCTAATAAATCTTTTCAAGGGCACTTTAATTGAGATGTTCATGTTCAAACTTTTTTAACCTCAAAACAAAATGCTCAAGGGAAGTCATACTAGATGAGGTGGAATAAGATCTAGGGTTTTGTTTTTAACAAACACACTGCTAACAGCTGGGCAGTGGGGAAATAAAGGCTTTGTGAACAAAGCAGGAGGTGTAGTGAGGAGGCTAACAGCACGGAGTTGGGAGCTGGCAGAACTTGAATTCCGGCTCCAGGACGGACAAGATCTGTGGTCTTGGGAATGTTTCTGAAGCTTAGTTTTCTCACATATAAAATAGGGATCATGATTATCTAGTTCATAGGATTGTTTCAAGGAATAAATGAGTTCATGAATATGAAATGCTCAACACAGCACCTGTCAATATTAAGGGTCTAGTTAATGTAGGCCCATCGCTATTGTTAAAACAAGACCATCTAAAACCCTAAAGTGACTTTCTCTAATACATCCCACGCCCTGTGTTTAGGACAAGAGAACTGGTTTCCAACCAATAGACAAATGAGGCAGTACAGGGCAAAGCTGC
>NC_060268.1:165597230-165621784 GCF_021613505.1 Equus quagga
AAAAGAAATTGGAGGAATGTATAAGCATGAATGAAACCATTGTGGAAAGAACCAGCCCTTCAGCCAGCAGAGCACTGAATTGCTACCATGAAAGGAAGGGGCAGAACTGGGTAAAAATGAGATGGGCGAAAGGCCCTTTTGACAGAGGTTAATGGAGATTTCTGGAATCCAAGACTTGCCAAAGACCACACCATGCCCAACCTCCCAGGAGCCACCACTGATACTGGCTCAACACAAGGTGGACAAGAGGGAGGCCATATTGTAGGAAAGAAACCATATTGTAACTTTGAATGACCTCTGACGAACTAACCCGGCTGGATATGCACCCTCCAGGAGATCCACCTGCTCTGTAGATTTTATGACCCCTGCTTGTGCTGGTACCTCCCAGCTGCGGTAAGATGATAACTTTGTTCTTCTGAGTTCCTTAGGAATTTGATGACCTCCAAATAGAAAGTCAAGGCTGATAGCCATCATCAATGACAACTGAAAGATCAGGGGTGGTAATTCCTGGGTCAACATTCCTAACCCCTGCCCCGTAACCCACTGGCCTATATAACTGCTTCAAGATTCTGAGACCCATCAAGATGGTTCTTTCACACATCAGTCAGCCACTTCCCCCTTGCTAGCAAGCTGTAATAAAATGCCCTTTCTCTGCCCGCATCTTGCCTCATGATGATTGGCTTTTGTCTCGAGGCCAGCAGATCGTGCCCTTGGTGTAGTAACAGGACCACCCACCCCCCCCCACCCCCCCCCCCCCACCCCCCCCCCCGCCCCCCACGTCGGAAGCATTTTGAATGGAAGAGAAACTCAGGAGGTAAAGCTCAAGTCAGGAAGTCATAGCTCGATGCAAACGCGGGCCAAGCTCTAACTTTAAAGGGAACCGTAAATCTAGGTTAATTGGAAATGTCAGATCAATGACTTACCCTAAAGGAGCTGGCCCGAGATGAGAAGAAACAAAGAGTCCTCTCATTCTTGAAACCCACACAAGCCTCTTTATATTTCAAGACAAAACCTTATCTAAGTTGATGGTCAAAGAAGCTGGCGATGGTGCACGAGGCCGTCTCTTTTCCACCAGTAGATTCGAGTTCTCCACTGAGGCTATTTCTACATAAAGTGCAGGAGGAAAATCTCCATTTTCTTTGAATTTGAGTGTAAAGCAAAGCTGTAGAGCCAGATCCTGCCTTCTCTTTTGAGCTGTTTATTCACTGTGATGGTGAGCTCAGACACCCTGGGGCAAACAGGAAATGAGTAAATTTTGTCAGGGTTTAAACTGCGATTTCCCCCTAAAGCTACATGTGGATGGCGAAGGACTCCAGTGAAAGCAACTACTGAGCAAAGGAGTCTAAACTCACAGTCGGAACACACTCTTCATCCTCTAGCAACACACTCAGAATTGAGCCTTAGAAAGTACCCAGCTCTGAATCCCCTAGGATGATCCTAATTCATTTGTTATACTTTTCAAAAAAAAAATCATTTTTTAAGCAACTGCTAAATATAGAATTTTATGTCTTTTACATAAACAGAAATATATAAAGTGGTCTTTTGTAAAGACTACATGACCAAATGTTTGGGTCCATATACCATTTGATTTCATTGAAGTGAGCTCCCAGGGCCCTCTTTTCTTCTCATTTTACAGGTTCTTCCTGAGGAATACTCTTCTCTCCACCTGTACACCAACAACACCCAAATCTATCCAGTGGAGTTATGCACTTATTCATCTTATGTAGGAGTTAGAACCCAAAGTCAGAGAACAGGCAAAAATTAGGAATATTACCAAAATTATCCATGAACTTCTACACTCAGCTGGGAAAAATGCTCCCTCCATGAGAGGCATATAAGAACCAGGGCTTCCCAGGAACCACAGACCCCTGCCTCCCATCACATGGTCACTCAGGGCAGATGCTTATTGTACAGAATAGAAGATTCGACCCACTCTCTACCTGTCATTCTTTCCTGTTCTCTCTTTCTTTTAGTGAGTGCAACACTCAGGCATCAACCAGGCCCTAGTGGTTCAAGCAGAACCACTGAGAGAGATATAGACATCTCTGTTCTCTGCGTCTGATGTTGGACCTTGAAGTCCCCAGGCAGACAGTTGGTGAGGGAAGGTCAATGTAAAGTGGAGGAGATCAAGAGAAGCTGGAATCCAGAAGCAAGAAGATGGACTGACACCTCTGTCAGTTCTTGCTGCTTCTCACCTTGATGGTGTGGCTGCCCTGCAGAAGCTAGAGCCTTTGGTCATGGAGCTAAATACACGCACCTGAGCCAGGAGTTAGCGATGATGAAGGAGGAGCCAAGGGAAGGAGTGAAATTGCACGCCCAGCTGCTGCTTCACACCAGTGAGGTGAGTCAGCGGACCAGCAGCGATGCATGTGAGCTACACAATGGTTGCTGCTTCCCTTCCACCTTCTGAATCTCCCAAGACTCTCCCTTGTGATGCACCCTAACTCAAATCAAGCAAAAAGAGAGAATTCTGGGAAATTTAGATCAGCCTAGCCAAGTTGATATTTTCCAAAGCCATCACAGTGAGAACTTGCTGAAGGCTGTAGGCTAAATGTGGCCAAGACCTTGCTCCTGATTTCAAGACCCCTATCTTAAAAAGCTTTCTGGACCTCTCCACCATGCTGTTCCCACAAGCGTGCCAAACTCGCTGCGCTCCTTACTGTCCATAACAACGTCCCTCTCAAGTCAATTCCCCACCTCTCCCGATCTTGGTTAATAAAACCATCTAAGCCTGATAGCTGGGATCAACCTCCCCTCTAACCCTCCCGACATCTGTGCAATTCTGAGCCTAATCAGTCCTAAACCTTCGCTGTGTCCCACATCTATCCCAGACTCACCACTCCCTCCTTTTCCTTTCCTCGACACCACAGCAGCCTCTCAACCGGCCTTTCTGCCTCTAGATTCAGAGCCAAGACTCACTTGGAGAGCTTATCAAAGCACAGATTGCTTGGCCCAGCCTCACCCTCAATGTGGCTCAGAGATGCTAATGCTGCCAGTCCACTTCGAGTAGCCCTGCTCTAGACTATTCTCCTCCGGAACTACCTTCCTAAAGTGCAAGAACGATAGGTTCCTTCCAACAATGTGAACAACATTCACATTTCCCATATTACTTCCTATTAGTTTGAATATCTCTTCTCTCTCTCTCTCTCTTCCAAGAAGACAGGGGAAACACTCAAAGAGAACAATTTCAGGAGAGATTAATGAAGGAACTACTTCCGAAGGCATTGGGAAAGCACAAGGAATAGTGCAGTAACAACCATGATCCATTTTACTCCTGGGCTGAGAAGGAGTACAGAAGGAGTGGTTACTAGATCCCAGAGACAGAAAGCGCCCCCTTAGTTTCATGGAGATGGCCACCCAACAGGAGCTGCGAGCTGTAGATGGGAGAGGCAGCCAGCCTGATGTCATCTTCTCCCTCTCTCCAGTCTTCTGCTGATGCTCCCCATTAGCAGAACCCATCTGAAAGGCACAGAACACGGGAGCCCACTAATGTAGCCCACACAGGTCAGCCACAAAGGCCATAGAATAGGGTAGAAAAGGATGGGAGAGTGGAGCTGGAGGAACAAATGGAAGATACGCAGCACTCTAATACCATACTTAGAAGACCAGTAAATACTTGATGAGATGAATTGGCCCTATCAGCTCTCAGAGCAGTGAATGGCCTCTCGGGCTGAGGAGCTCAAATGATACTGTGACAAATCCTAATAATGAGCAGACACAGGCTTTCCTGACAGTGGCATAGCTTTAAGATAACGAGAACCTTCTCAATGCACAAGTAGGCTGAATAGAGGAGATCCAGGTGACGGCTTGACTCTGGAGGTGAGGCAAGACTGATGAGGGGAGAGGAGGAGGAGAGCACATTACTCACTTTCTTGAAAACGGCAGTGCAACGGAGAGCCCCTGACGGCTGACAGGCTTGTTATGCAAAAGTTCCAAGCCCAGGATCTCCCTCTGCTTGCATCTCCAACAGCACCACAATCCTGCACAACCTTCACTTTTGCAGCATGTACATCTGCGGAATGGTTTCCTTGGTCAGTGGGTGTGGCTCTGCCTCTCATACCTCTCCATGTATTAGTTGACTTTACTTACCAACAGAGCTGTTTTTGCAAAAGAAGATAGAAGTGAGGGCTTAATGGAAAAGAAAAAGATGGCTTGGATTAAGACATAGATGGATCGGTCATGGCTGTATTTGAGAGAACTACTTAAAATGTGGGTCATACATCATATATTCTATTTATTCAGCAAACTTATATTAAGCACCTATTCTGTGCAGAAACTAGGAGTAGAGATAAGAAATTAGGGTAAGAGAGAGACTCATAAATAGGAGCTTAGAGTCTGGAACAGGAAATCAGACATTTACATAAATAATGAAAGCAGAAGGTAAAGCGTTCATAATACATGACAGAGGAGATGCAGATGCATATAAAGTGATTACACTAGAACCTACAAAGATGGACATATAAGAGGAAGAAGCATACGTAAATACATATGGCTGGGGCAGCATTGAGAGCATACAGGGGATGCTAGAAGTGGGATTTAAAGTTAGAAAAGCAGATTGGGGACAGACTACAGAGGGCTTTGAAGAGCAGGTTAAGGAGTGCATACCATAATTGTTGCACATCATAGCACCAATTAAGTGTTTAGATCAGAGAGTGATATGTTTACAGCTGTGTTCCCCAGCTAGAAGCAGCACATATTGAGGGTCTTTGGGCTCTAAACTTATTTGATCAAGCATAGTACAAATAAAAAAAATTTTAGGGGCCAGTCCCTGGTGTAGTGGTTAAGTTCGGCACGCTCTGCTTCAGCGGCCTGGGTTTGCAGGTTCAGATCCTGGGCACGGACCTACACCATGCATCAGCCATGCTGTGGTGGCAACCCACATATAAAGTGGAGGAAGATTGGCACAGATGTTAGCTCAGGACTAATCTTCCTCAGCAAAAAAAAATTTAAGCATGCAATAGATTGCATATTTATTTATAAATTATATGCATAAGCCACTGTCTTAGTGTATTATGTACATAGTAAAGCATACGTTAAAAAAACAGGAATTAAGGAAAGAAAGCATAAAAGATAAGCAAATATAAGTACTATTATTTCTCCCCATGCCCCAGTGGATTGCTTTTGTGTTCCCTTGGGTCTGTACACTCTCTCTGAGAGACCCCTAGGAAAGAGGCAACTTTCCAAGTAGATCATGGGAGTCCTTCCAGTATATCCAGTCTTAGAGTAGAAGATGAGATGTCCGTCTTGGGGGTAAGGTAGGCTGTGGGCAAAGACTGAATGGGGGAGAGCAGGAAATGAGGCCAGTGTCAGGGAGGATTAACTGAAGGCTCAAACTAGCCTACACAAGGTGGAAGTTATTCAGCTTCTTATCTCCCAGACCATTCTAGACTCTGTCCATAACATCTAGGACATAAAGATAACTCCCTATCTTCAAAGAGCTTATTCTCAACCAGAGAAAAGGAACATGCCTAGAGGTAGCAAGAGATATGTGTCATTACAATGCAAAAGTAGCTGAAGGAACAAAGGCTAGGGTCAGCTCGCCTCCCACAGCAGGGCTTGCAGGTCAGAAAAGAGTTTTCAGAGGAAGATTGAGCTAGACTTGGAAATATGGTTAGACTCTCTCTTGGTAGAAGTTGGCTATTCCCGGCTATTCCAGGGGCTGCATCCAGGGGATGGTGTGTGGTCCACCATCATTACAGCACAACATATGAGGCTAGAAAGGAGGGCTTGGCTAGATTATGGATGGTGGAGGACTTGAGTGTCAGGCCAAGGAGTCTGGGCTGGCAAGAAATGGATGCCCATGAAGGGCTTGAGGAGGAGAGGGGCAGCAAGATTGCCACATCGATAGCTACACCAATTGCTACTATTTACAAGTCCTTACTGTCTACCAAACACTGTGCTGGTCTCTTTAGCTACAGCATGTCAGTGAACCCTCATAGCAACCCCGAGTTCTCATCCCCATTTTAAAGAAGAAAAAACTAAAGGAAATTGTTTAATTTGCCTGAGGTCACAAAACTGATCAGAGGCCAGGCTATAGTTTGGACCCACATCTGTCTGACTCCCACCCAGTCCAGGCTCTTAATCACATGTCCATCACAGGGCACTGGAGCAAGCCCATCAGCCAGAAGTACAGGATGGAAGGGGAGTAGATGCTGACAGTGAAGAGCTCTGAGGATTCTAGCCCAGGAGTGGTCTGGACAGGACTTAGAGCTTAAGCTAGAGCAGGAAAGAACAGAATCGGGAGCCAGGCTGGAGTTGGAATTGACAGAACCCAGGACCAATTACCCTTGGAGGAGAGCAGGAGGGGAGGGGAAAAGAGAACCAGAGCTGCTCCTATAGGAAGGGGGAAGTCTGGCCTGAGGGAGAAGAGTACACCATCAAGGAAGGAAAGTGTCTACAAGTGAGGTTTCCGTGATCATCCACTCTCTTCAAATGCAGGACGAATGATGGAGAGAGTGCCAGTTCTAGGGTCCAAAGACTCTGGTTGGAACTTGAAGCGTACCATTCACCAGCCTATGTGACCTAGAACATCCTTACATTTCTGATACTCATTGTCCTCATCTGTAACCCAGGGTGATGACCTCCATTTCCACAGGGCTTTTGCGAGCCTTAAATAAAATGATGCATAAAAAGCACTAGCTCAGGGTCTGATTTTTAACAAGTCCTCAAGAAATATTCATCCCTTCCCCTTCTCCTCCGTAAATTAAGGAATCAGAATGCTTTAAGGAAGTAGGGGTGGGGACACATTATTTTAAAAGTTGGTGGCAAAATTCCTTTTAGGGAGGAAACTGTTATTTAGAAAACATCTTGAATAGCATCCTGGTTGTGAAAAGACAGATTCTAGTCAAGGCATGGAAGACGGAGGAGAGAAAAAGTAAATAGATCAGCAGAATAAAATAAAATTTTTTTAACATTCCAGGAGAAAGAAGATAGGGAGAAGAATGTGCGGGTAGAAACTGATAGCTGTGAATTGGTCCAGAAAAAAAGGAAGAAGGGGGGCCAGCCAAGTGGCGTCGTGATTAAGTTCACGCAATCCGATTCCATGGCCTGGGGTTCATGGGTTCAGATCCCAGGTGTGGACCTATGCACCGCTTGTCAAGCCATGCTGTGGCAGCGTCCTACATACAAAAAATAGATAAAGATTGGCATAAATGTTAGCTCAGGGACAATCTTCCTCAAGCAAAAAGAGGAGGATTGGCAACAGATGTTAGCTCAGGGCCCATCTTCCTCATCAAAACAAAAGGAAGAAGGGCCCTGCAAAATGGAGGGAGGTGAGGGCCAGAGAAGAAAAGATAGTGAGAATGTTCCTGGCGGTGGGAAGAGGCCAAGGAAGATTTATAGACAGAGGAAGTCTAATAACTGACTCAAGCTGTCTGTCTGGGCTGGGTTGTGACTCCTCCTCGGTAGTTCACCACACTAGCCGTCTTGAATTGAGCATGTTTTAGGGAAAGTTTTGAAAAGAGTTTGTGGCACAGTTAGGTGAATCTGGGGTCAAACGGAAAGAACAACGAGAGGAGGTGAACCTAGGTCAAGATCAAGAATTGTTCAGTAACAACCACACTTTGGAGAGAGAGGGGAGGAAGAGAACATAAACCTCCAGGTATTCAGGAGAATATTAAGATTGGGACAAGCTTCCACTGTACATCACACGGGGAGTGTAGGTCTTTTTTTGTCTGTTTTTAAATATTAAAAAACAAGATGACCCCATAAGTCCTCAGGACTTGGATTCCTTGACAGCTAAGACTTGAATTATTTATGTAACCTAAATATCAACTGCAGCTCCTGGTCCCTCAACCATCAAGCTGAACTTGGCTTGAACTCTACCGCCTTAGAGCGAGAGTCCAAAAAGCACCACCGTCCCTTTTTTGTGCCTCGTTTCCATAGGGTCCCTCCATCCCTGCTCCTTTACCAGCACCTAGCATCTCCATTCTACTCCCTAGCCATTCCCACAAAGATGTCCTCTCGAGCCCAATCACTTCAGTCATCTGCCTGTCGTTCTCCATCGCACACTGCCTGCCTCCCACAAAAGCTCCACTCCTCCGCCCTGAGGCATGTGGCAGGCTCCTGCCCCTCCCTGGGGAGCAGGTTCCCAAGCCTGTCTGATTTCCCAGCCCCACCCACTCATCCCTCCCATGCTATGGATTACAGTTTTTAATCCTCTTACCTAGAGTGCCTCAGCCGCTTTAAGCAAGAACTAAGATTTTTGAGACACTCTGTATACAAGTTTGTTTAGGAGTACCTTTTTATTTGGACTTTAATTTTTGTTTTTTAGCTTGACCCAGAGTTTGGATCAGAGGTTAGATAAGAAGTAGAATAATGAGAACAGTTGCTATGCTTCCAAAATTTTTCTCCCAAGCCCATTTGAGACTTCCCGGGGAATCTCTCTCTCTCTCTCTCTCTCTCTCCCACACACACACACACACACAAACACACACACACACATCAGCCCAGCAGTCTGTCCCTGCCCCAACCACAGGACAGCCAGGGCTCCTGGAGGTACCTCACTCTGATCAGTGGCACCAGCCTAAGCTCTCAGTTATGTGGTCAGTGGCAATGAAATCTAGGACAAAGACAAGAAAATGGAAACAGAAGAAGCTTCGGGAACATTTCCATGTCTGCTTCTTTCTGCTCAAGCTCGTCTTTATCCTCCACTCTCCCAGCTGATATGTGCTTGGCCTGCACCCCCGTCTTGTCATAATTCCAAGGGTTATCTGTTGCCTGTAGCGGGAGCAGGTCATGAAGGAGACTCAGAGCCCTTGTCTTCCCACCACTCTCAAGCTCAGAGTCTGCAGTCCACCTCTGCCTCTTTCTGGCCACGTGGTCTTGGGTGAGCCTTGCTTTCTGAGTGTGTTTTCTCACCAATAAAAGCCAGGAATTGGTGGGAGAATCTAAGGTTTGTCCCAACTTCAACATCCTAGGACCATGACCTCAAAGTTTCCAGACCAAAAAGTGAAACTTCTTTGTCCCCAGATGGGAGGAAGTACTTCTGTAGGGATTACAATTACTTATTAATTTGTCTAGAAAGCTCTCAAAAAAGGAGGCATTAAGTTCTTCTTTTATCAACATTCCCAATTCAGACAGAGACACACACATACACACACACACACCCCCCTTCCTTTGGGATTCAGTTTTACATTTAAAATATGTACACCTCTGAAGTTTTTAAGGTTTTGTCTCCTTCGTATATGTATGAAATTCCTCAACCACTGAGATAATAGCGACCCTTCCATAGCTCTTTCTATGTGCCCACAAGCACAGTCCTAAGAGCTTTTCACATATGAACTCATTAGTGCTTGCAGCAGACCTACGAGGAAAGCATCTCTCAAAATGGACCCTGACAGAAGGCTTGATGGACAACCAGATGCCCTGAGCCTGCCAAAGAGAGTCCCCTCTCTCCTGTGTAGGTGTGTTTCTCTCTGGAAAAGTGAGCTAGAGAGGGGAGCTGGAGCTCCACATTCTGGCAACCTATTGCTTCCCACTCTGCCACCTGCGTCTGTTCCCTGATGGTGGTTCCTCAAACCAGCATCAGGCTGCCGCATCCTCTTTCCTCGTAAATGCAGAAGTGCTTTCCTCTGAATCAGTTTATCCTCTGGGTATACATAATTCAGTTACAAAGGTTGAGAGCAGAGCTCAGGTGATTGCAAACAGAGGCTGGACCTCATGGCCAGACTAGAAAAAACACGCAGAGCTCACACTGAGATGCGGAAGTTGGAAGAGACTAAGGAAATAAAACTGTCATTTAAAATCCCCACTTACTTCCCTAACAATGGCTCTTTCCACTTCTTTTCTTTTTAAGCTTATTAAATATTTTATCTGTTTCCATTGCCTTGAATCCTTTTCATCTCATTTACCCCATCTTCCAAACTTTCCACAGGAAGAAGAGTGTTCTCATTGTTTTTCTTAGAATAAATAAATCCTTCCCATCTAGGTGACTCATTCTCATCATTGTTAGAAGCATTTCTTAAGTGTCTAGTTATTTGTGCCCAGAGCAAAGAGAATTCTAGAACCCAGACTGCTGCCTCCTGCAACTTTCTAGCATTTATAAGTAGAATTGAACGTGTGTGTGTATGTGTGTTCCTATCAATTTGTTAAGATGACACAATCACATTCATTTCAGAGAGAAAGCAGAAGCTACCTCCTCTGGGAGTCTTTCTCAGATGCCTCTCCTATTTTCCCAAGAAGACTTACTCCTTCTTGCTTGTACACACCCCCATTAGACCAATTATTTTATGGCAAATATTCTTTGCGTGTCTGTCTCCCCTCTAGCTCGAGCTGAACTATTTGTATGATACATCTTTCAAATCCCAGACCCCCGCATGGTCCTTGGCACCTAGAAGATACTCAGTAAAATGCCTTTTGAATGAATGAATGAACAAATGAATGTCTATTTTTTACATAATCCTGGAAAGACATCTTATCTCAAGAAAAGTGTCTGAACAAATTTCACTGTTTCAGCCAACCCTGCTGTGTCCAGTCTCCTGCCTCGCAGATATAGGGAGCTTTATTTTTCTTCTTAGGTCATTTTTTTGTATGATGTCTTCATTTTTCACCATGATTGTCAAGGGTTTCTTTGATGAAGGAAAGAAGTCATCAGCTGCCTGCGTAGTACAGAGATGGCTCAATGTTGTCCCTTCCCCAGATTTTCCCACCCAAGCCTGCCCAGACACCGAAATACCTCTCCAACTGATTTGGAGCTAACATCAAAAGAATTTCCACTGTTAGAGTTCCAGAGGGCCACTCTTGTAATATTTGGATGGTAAGGCCAGAGGTCACTTGCATGAAAGAGTCACCCCTGCTTAGCATGGATTAAATGCACAGATTGGTTTGTAGACCCCTGGCAAACAGAGGACTACTGTGGACAAATGGTGAGCCCAAGGAGCCTTTTGTGGCGAGGAACAGCCCGAGGGACAGGGCCCCTATTTTGGAAGTGACCCTGACCCAGGAGCATTTTGTCAGGTCATGGGTCTCAAATCATGTCTTGCAAAGCAGTTCTCTGTGCCTAAGACTCTCCACCTGCAGAAATAGAGTTTTGCCATGTCTTTGTTCCTCATTTCTCATACCCCACCCAGAACAATCTCTGCTGAATCCACTTTAAAAACATCCAAGACTCTGTTGTTCCTTCTGCCATTTATAATGAACAAGATTTCTTTATTCTGTGTGTTATCAAGGAAAGCTTCTTTGTGTCCCCAAGGTGAGGCAAATCTCAATGAAACAATTCTCGGTGAAGGTCCCATCCAAGCTCATTAGAAGTAGAAAGCAAGGATGCAAAAGCAAACTCTCTTATTTACCCGCTGTGTGTCATCTTTTATTCCATTCCCATCCCCCTTTTTTCATTTCCACATTTGCTCAGATTCTTTATATTTGTTTCCCAAGGTTCCTTTATTTGCCTCCAGAGTTTGAAATCAAATCTGCCTGCTGCACAAGAAGGACACTGATGTATGCAGCAAATCACATTACAGTCACTTCAAATAGGGTCTGCCAGGCTTCTCAGAATAATGCACAGAATCTTCCCATGTTGGAAAAAAACATTTCAGTCGGAAGAAAATACTGTGCCGAAAATCAAAATGATTTCACATCACAAAAGCAGCCTTCCTCTTACTGGAGGCAAGTTACAGACTTTTAGATGTCCTAGTGCAAAATGCTCAACTCAAGGCCTTTCTCTGCTTTCAAGGGCAGCCTCACATGGACCAGCTGACTTTATGTTGTAGGTTGTATTTCCTCCCATATGGAGTCCTCCACTTTTGGCAAGAGCCCTTCAAGAAGAGATGGACATATTGTATTCACTGTGTCAGGTACATAATTTTTTAATGAATTAACACATACATTTCTCAAAACACCCAGTAAGGTAAACATTATTCCCATTTTACAGAGGAAGAAACTAAGGCTTTGATCCTTCACCCCCTGCAAAGTCCTAGAGGTAGTTGGTGGCAGAACCAAGTCTTGAATGCAGGCTTTATACCCCAGCATCAGAGTTCTTTCCACTGCTCCATACCCAGGGCTTTGGCATCCAGGACTTTCCCTGAAGATCATGATACATCCCTTCAGTTTGCAAATTCTCTCTTTAGGACAGATGACACAATAAGAAACTAGGCTATCAGGTCAGTTTTGACACATGCTATTTCCCTTAGGAAGACCAACCTCCAGAATCCAGTTATCTATTGAGTGCCTACAAAGGGCCAGGTATTTTTCCAGGCCCTGGGCTTCCAGCAGAGAGAAAAACAAATTCCCTCCCTTAATGGAGCCTCCATTCTAAGAAGCAAGTAAGGAATGAACCCTCTTCTTGATGGATCTTGTAGAGGGGAAGGTTTATCACATCAGGACTAAACAGCATACTGCAATAGTCTTATTTATTTGATATACATTAGTGTATATAGCACTTTTTCTGTGCTCCATGCTGTTATAAGCACTTCACAAATAATAGTCCATTTAATTATCATAACAACGCTCTCAGGCAGACACTGTTGTTATCTTCATTTCAGAGATGAGGCAACTGAGATACAGAGCAGTGAAGTAACTTGCCCCCAGGGCCACAGCTCTAAGGGGCGGGGCCAGGCTTCTAACCCAAGCTCCAGAAGCCATGCTCTAACCACTTTGCAGTGCTGCCTGTGGTGACTTGGGGTTGACTAGAAGGCATTCTGCATAGCGTGGCTTCGGAGTAGCATCCCTGCCAATCATGTCTGTTAACCGTCATCATAGTTTGAATGTGTCGAGCATTTTACACTATTTGATATCATGGGAAGTCACTGCCATGAATGACATTGCCCAAGCTTGTGGCCAACAGCTTATCTTACTTAGCACTTGCTAACAGTCAGGTGCTGTACCAAGAATTCCCCGTGGAAACTCCAATTTAATACTCACATCCACCACCCTGGGAAATAGACGAGCAGTCCTCCTATTTGAAAGATAGGGCAACTGGGATCCAGGGAGCTGGGGCAGAGACTGCTGATTGCTTTCCCCTCCCTGCACCCAACACACACCCCCCCCAGATACCTTTCTTTTCCTCTTCTCTAGAAATACCTGTTTGGCTGGGTACATGGCCCCAATAGCAGCACCCACAGCCAGGTGAGTAGGTTCTAGATGATGATGTGTGAGCAGAAGTGATGAGTGTGACTTCCGGGTCATAAAATAAAGGGAAGGTGCCCTTTTCCTCCTCTTTCCCTCCACCTGTGGCTGACGTTTACGCATGGTGGCGGGCCATCTTTGACCATGCAGACGAAGGCAGGGTTGACAGAGGAACAAGACGGAAGGAGCTCATTCTCCAGTGTAGTCAAGCCACCATACCAACCCTGGACTCCCAACCCAGATTGTCATGTAAGGGATAGTTATAACGTCCACCTTGTTTAAGCCCACTGTATTTGGGACCTCTGGTCCCAGCAGCCTAGCCTATGTTTCCAAAACTGTGCCCAAGGCCACCCAGCTGTGAGCAGCAGAGCTAAGATCTAGATCTAAGACCCAGGCTGTCTCATATTTACTTTGACCTAGAAACCTTTCTGTCCCTTACAGCCACATCACACTGGACAGTTAGTTGTGATGGTAGGATCAAAGTTATAGTCATGAGATGATCCATACCTCGGAGGGGAGCGGCACACAGATTATGTGATGCAGCACCCTTCCTTTCTAGCCCAACTCCTCCCCAACCCCTTTCCACGTTGGCTCCCTCATGCCCTGCCCTTACCATCTGGCGTGACAGGAAAGGGGCAGTTCTCTAAGCCAAGCTGTACCTAGCAAGGTCATGGCATCCACGAAGGGTTAAGAGCCTCTAGTACGCTTGATTTCAAACAACGCTACAAGAGCTACAGGCTCTTCAAGAACCTGAAACACCCCAAACTTTGAGTGAGACATTTCACATAAATCTTCACGGAAATTTGCAAGTTTTAATTTTGAGCTTGAACATGGCTTCTCATTAATATGTAAGCAATATAAAATACAAATAACAGTATGCATATAGCCACCACAAAATAGCATTCAAATGTTAAAGATTGAAAAACAAAGACTGATAAATGAATGATAAAATGCTTGTGATATGATGTGAAGAGAACAGAGGAACGCTGTAGTAATGGCATGGAGAACCCAAAAGAACTAAATTCACGTTGAGAGTGATGATTTAGTTTCAGCCAAAAAACATCACCTGACATTATAAATACAAATAAAACTGCAAACTCAACAAAATTCAAATAACATAAAATGCGATAGTTTAATGTGTAAAAGTGATGAGATTTTATAGCTGTCTAGGAAATATGAAAGGGTTTATACAAAGTTGTATGTATATATATATTTCAGTAATTTATAGTAAAAATACTTGTGTCAGCATTGGAGGTCATCAAGTTTGGGAAATCTAATATTTCAGGTGAACCATATAACACAGCAGCTGTGAACAATTCCTAGAAAAGGTTTAAACCCATTCTCATTATTACATTGGAAATCATCTGGCCTAACTTTGGCCTTGGAACATCAATATCCTACTCTGAGATATTAGATAGATATACATCTGCCTTATTGTTAAGTGGAAGTATTCAAGTCATTGCCGTCAGACCACAAGTGGGCAATGCCCATCTGTGGCTTTCCCAGATTTCTTGTTCCAAGTAATTTGACGTGAGAATCAACATCTTGTTTCATCCTTTTCAGTTAGGTATGAAATTGTTTCCTCTGGTAATTAACATGTGGGACATAAAAGGAAATTAACTGATGACTCTGAAACATCGATTCACTGCATTAAATCAATCTTCCTACCAGAAAGAAAGCCATTGCCATTAGCTTGGGACTCATTTTTGCTGGTGCTCAGTTACTATGCTTGAATGGATGAGGCCAATTAAATAGATTCAAAGACACAATCGCACCAAGGCTACAGATCCATGGTAATCAAATTTAAGTCACAGATTGGCTTCTTGGCCTGCAATGAATAAGAAATAAGGTGGAACAAGCACTAAAAATGATACAGAAGTGGCTAGAATCTCAGATGAATCTGAAAGAAACATACTGACTTCCTTCTTAGGAGAATTTCCCTCTCTTGTGTACACAATCCTTTAACACTACAACTTAACTTTCTAGATCTTCTCCATCTAAAAGATACTACCACCCTTACCCTCCCTCCCCTTTCTATCCCTCCCCAGTATCCCCACTTCCTTTCAAGGGAGGCTCCGTGTGGCTGGTATTGCCCATGAGGGCTGATCTGGGCCAAGCTCCCCAAACGTAACACCTTCCCTCTGATGCCAGACTCCCCAGCCCACATCACCAGTCCCAACAGGATTCTACACAGTTCACTTTCAATGTCCTCCCAAAGCCCCTATCTCCCTCATTCTCCACTAAACTGCAAATCCCATGCAGGGCTGGACTCTCTCTGTTTCCCCAGCATGCTAGGTCTTCATTAAATGTTGGCTGAGTTATTTTACCATCTCCCATCTTGGAGCCCCCTGCCAAAAGCACCACCTTGTAGGCAGAAAAGGGTACTCTGTCATGTCTGTTTGTGGGGCCAGGAAAGGTAGAGTTCCTTCTGCCAGTGTATATTTTGGTCCTTTTTGTGGAAAGATGGCTTTCAACGATGTTAAATGGGATAGTATAGTGCTATATTTAATATTTAAGTGCTATATACTTAATACACATTAGGTATTTTGTGAGCTAGACCTGGGATCTAACCACCCTTTATAACATTCATTCCACGAAGAAATATGTTCCCAAAGGTGATCAGATACATGTATTAGTTTCCTGTGGCTGCTATAACAAAATACTACGAACTAGGTGGCTTTAGAAAAACCAGAAATGTATTCTCTTACGATTCTGGAGGCCATAATTCTGAAATTTCAGTGTCAACACGGCCACACTCCCTCTGAAAGCTCTAGATGAGAACACTTCCTTGCCTCTTCCAGTTTCTTGTGGCTCCTGGCACTCCCCATGGCTTATGACAACCTAGCTCTAACATCTGCCTCTGTCTTTACATGACCTTCCCTGCATCTCTGAGGCCGAATCTCAGGTGGATCTAGGCCCACCTTAATCCAGTATGACCTCATCTCACCTTGATTACAGCAGCAAAGACCCTTTTCCAAATAAGGTCACATTCACAGGTGCCAGGGTTTAGGACCTGAACATACTTAGCAGAGAAGAAGGAAACATCATTCAACCCACCACAGCATGATAGTACCAAAATCCTAGTCTGGCTACACTGCACGTTAAATTAACCATTCTGGGTTAGCCTGGGAACCTCACCATTGCCCATAACATGGAAACTTGGAACACACTTTGCCATTAGTGTAAATTTACTACCTAACTTTTAAAATGCAACATTTCAAATAATCAAGGATGTATAGAAGGATATTCAACAGAACATTTGTAATAGTAAAAAAGTGGGAAAACCCAAATATCCAAAATATAGGTTTGGTTAAGTTGTGTTAAGACTATACTACTGTATAGCTATATTATATAGATTGTTATTATATATTGTATAGCTATGTTAAAGCTATACATTGAATACTATTCAACCAATAAAATGATGTGGTAAAGTATATTTGATATGAAAATATATTTATACTATATTGCCATAAAAAACCACACATATATACATATATATATATATAACTATATAGAGGTTTTAAATCATACATTTATACAGATAAATATATAGCTATATAATCTCTATATAACTATATATATACATATGTGTGTGTGTATATATATAAATGTATAACAGCCCTGACTATATTTCTAGTATAGATAGTATCTAATTTACAAGCTAGCTTCAATATATTCTCTGTAAAATTTTATATAAAAACAAACTGCTTGTTTTAAAAGCAACATATATTCATCACAAAATAATAAGCAAAAATAGACAAGCAAAATATTAAAATTTTTAAGTACCCACGATTTCAACTCTCCAGAGCAAACAGCCGCAAGCACTGCAGTGTAAATAACCAGAGAAAATGGAGAAATGGTCTGGAAATCATACCTCAAACTAGGGCACGCTTGGTGTGTCTACTGGTAGAGATGGCCATAAGATTAGCGAAGGATCCACCAGAGACAGTTACACTCCAGGACCCAGGAATAGGGGACATTAAGTAATTTAACTTAAAGCACGAGGCATGGGTTCATAATAAGAAGGGGAACTCAGTCTGAAGGGAACAAATTCCTTCAGTAGGAACGAAGCTGGAGAAGCACCACACACTCTAACATGAGTGGAAGAATTATGTGTATTTTATAGTTTCTTCTTTCGGCTTCTTTGTGTTTGCTGACTTCTTTTTTTTTCCTGAAATGAGTCAGAACCACATTTATAGAGAAAATAACAAAATAACAACTCTATCAAAAAAGTAGAACTAGAGGCTGGTCCAGTGGCACAGTCGTCAAATTCACACTCTCCACTTCAGCGGCCCGGGGTTTGCAGATTCGGATCACAGGCATGAACTTAGCACTGCTTGTCAAGCCACGCTGTGGCGGCATCCCACATAAAATAAAGGAAGATGGGCACAGATGTTAGCTCAGGGCCAATCTTCCACACACACACAAAAAAGTAACATTAATTACCCTTCTCCTCCCCTGCTACCTGTTTGCAGATTGGGACTAGCTCACGTTGAGGACAGTTAGCAGTCAAGGATTTGCTGTGAACCTGATCTTTGTTCCCCACAGCTCAATGGCTGGCTGCAGGCAAGATTTCTGGTGCCCGTGGGACTCCCTGCACCTGAACTAGGAATCTGGCGGGGATAAGGCAGCCTCTGAGGTCCATTTGTCCATCTAAATGCCACCAGCCTTGGCCCATAGAATCCCATCAGATTGCGTCTGGAAATGCAATAAAAATCCATCTGTTCGGGACTGGCCCGGTGGCACAGCAGTTAAGTTCACACGTTCCACTTTGGCGGCCTAGGGTTCGCCAGTTCAGATCCCAGGTGCGGACATGGCACTGCTTGTCAAGCCATGATGTGGCAGGCATCCCACATATAAAGTAGAGGAAGATGGGCATGGATGTTAGCTCAGGGCCAGTCTTCCTCAGCAAAAAGAGGAAGATTGGCAGGAGATATTAGCTCAGGGCTAATCTTCCTCAAAAAAAAATCGATCTGTTCAACACAAATCACATAATTATAACTGTATTGTGGCTCAGAAACTGGCCAAGCCCCTGAGAAGGGAAAAACATTTATTGAATGTGTACTACGTATTCTCTCACTTCCTCATTCCATTCTCACAACAACTCTGGTACACTTGTCCCACTGTTCAGATGGGGAAATTGAAGATCAGAGAGGTTAGGAAACTTGCCCACAGTCACGCAGTCCAGATGCGGCAGGGACAAGATTCACATCCAGGTAGATCTGACTCCAGAGCTTGAGTCCCTCTGCTACCCCCACTCGACAGCCTTGTTCTGGAGATGAATATTCCCCTAGCTGTCATCTTCTCTCTCACCAGTCCTCTCTCCCTCCCTCTTTCCTGTTCATTCTATGAAGTGGCTTGCCCTTGTCTTTCATCCTAAGAGGTTCTTTGCCAACATCTTCTGGCAAAGATTTCCTACATCAATAAACTGAGGAAGGCACTTCTAACCCTTTGCTGTTCTGATTTCCAATAAATGCTTCCTGTGTATTCAAGACGAGGCAAAAAGAATCGACACCGGTCTATAGCGCGTGGCCTTAAAACCTCAGTAGTTCAGCCCAGGTAATCACCTCACCAGTGGGGGCTTGTCTACCCAACAATGACAAGTTCATTTGCTTTTTCATGTTCAGATGCCATTCTTTTTCAGTTCATTATTTTTTCTTTGCCTCCCTCTATTTTCAGAATTTGTCTCCTGCCCATTTAATTGCTTTTAAAAAATGTTCATTTTTTTTTTCTGCCCTGTAACTGTCCTCTGAAGATAACAACCAATAATTGCATTCTTTAGTCACATGAAATTTGCTATTTAAAAATAAGCTTCTGATCGGACAGGGTCTTCAGAACATTATGACTAATCTACAGACAATGTAATAGCAAACACGGCGATCCTCTCGTTTCTAAATGCTGTTTCATTAATAGGATTCATGTCTCGAGCCCATAATATTCTCAGGTCTACTTTACAGGCTGAACAAATAAAATTCAAAATCATGTTGAAGAAAAGAGAAGCTTTGAAAATGAGAGTCTGTTGGAAATAGGAGACCTTCCTCAGGCAGCCCCACGATCCTGGTGCACGACATTGCCCTTCTGAACGCACTTCAGAAGGCACGGGTGTACCCTATTCGGAAGAACCCTTAGGGTGTTTATTTTTCCTTGCAACAAAAATAAAGCCAAGCTCTTCTTTCTAACTTGATGCATTGTGGGCGTAATAGAAAAAAATCAGTAAGAAACTAGAAAAAATATCTCTTGTATAAACAGAAAGATTTTTGTTCTAGCTCTTTCTCAAATATTTTTTTAGTCAGAGGTAAAAGAAAAAAAAATTGCAAAGGGGGAGGGTAGGAAAAGGGGAAATGGCCAGAAATGGGTCTAAATTTCAAAGGCAGAGAAAGTTGCAAGGGTTAGGGGAAAACGTTCACACTCATGTGGCCCCATCACCTGGAATTCACGTGGAGGCCTCACACCCTCCCTTCCAGGTGAGTTAGGGAGCTGACAGCATCAAGGGCGGCCCAGGACACCTCTTTCCAGGGCTGTGCGAGAGTAGGGTGTGCTGCAGCCACCTTGTACTGGCTCCCAAGAGCCTACTGTTAAATTTTTAGGAATTTTGGGAATTAGTTGACATCACATTGGTAGCTTGAAATCCACCATGTGGGAGTGTTTCCAAAGAAAGTAGCAAATGCAACAAATCAGGACTTTTTTTGCCCCTGAGAGAGCCAATTGTTAAACATTCACTAGCACACCACTGCTTCTTCCCATCTTCCTGTGGGCTCACCTTGGGAGATGTCCAGGCCTGCTGAGCATCACTGAGGCACACTGACAATGAAAGAAGAAAAGCAGTCACCACCTTCCAGAAGTTTTCCACTAATACACAGATGAGGCTGTATAAAGACCAGGGCCACATCTAAATACTTTCCGGAGGGGTCAGGATGAAGCAGGCCTGCCTGGGAGACTACTCCCAGGAGCCAGAGCTTTTTAGCGTCCTCAGTACTTGCCCTTCCCCACTCTGCTCTGAAACACAGGTGTTGCCTCTCAATGGAGGCGGCATGTCCTAAGGTCCAAAGGTATCACTTTCACCCACTGGTGAGTTTCTCACAGGCCCCAAGCCCCAGAGCCCTGGTTTTCCTATCTAGTCCTGCTCTTCTCTGCACCCCCTGCAAAGCAGGCTCTGCCATCTCAGGCCACTCGCCAATCATCTCCAGTCCCACTGGTGACACACCCAGAGGAGCAGCCTCAACTAAGGAAGTGCAGCTGAGACCAACCCCTTTTGTCCACCTCTGTATACCCAACAACTAGCACAGTGCTGGGTACTTAGTAAGTGCACAATAAAAACTTATTGAATGAATGAATGAGTTTAATAGGCTAATCTCCTCATTGCTGACAGCAGAGAATCTTGATTGGGGTGGTAATTGAAGAAATTCAGGACAAGGCACCCAGAAACCTGGATTCTATATCAGTCTTGGCAATTAACTTGCTTGTATAAATCCCTTAACTTTTTTGGATTTCGTCTCTTCATCTAAGAAATAGCACGTGGCTTCTAGCATTTTTATACTGATACTGCCACTCAACAGCAGACAAATCTAAGCAAATTGTTTAAACTTTCCAAGCCTCAATTTTCCCAACTTTAAATGATGATAACACAACCTATGTCCACTTAAACTCTCATTGTGGGGATTAAAATATATGTGAAGCCAATAGAATATAGAATGAATATAAAGAATACAGCATATAAAATGAGTATTCCATAAATTATTTATGGCTTCCATTTCTCTCTTCTAGGCTGAAGAGTTCATGATTCCACCAGCGCCAGAGATTTCTCTGTATATGAACAGGACAGGTGCTGGCTTCAAAATGTTTCCCTGGACAGTGGTTAGGACAGGCTGACATGGAAACTTATTTCTTTATTCCATTTCAGATCTCACCAGTGAGAACAACATAAGGATCTTCCTCTATAGTTAAAAAGAAATTAGACTCAAGTTCAAACTCTGGATCCCCACCTGACAGCCTCTTGTATCACTTAGGATTCAGCTAGAAATAATAGAAAACCCAAATGAGCATTGCTAAAACAATAAAGGGATGTATTACCTCCCTAGTAAATGTCAAGTGGTAGACTACCACAGAGCTAGTTAATTTAGCAGATAACACCACCAGGCAACACCCAGATTTCTTATCTCTTCCTATAGCAGGTTCTCCTGGAGACTTGGGACTCATTTCACTCCTTGTCCCAAAATGGCAGCCGCAGTTCCATGCATCTTGTGTAGGTATGATAACATCCAGTAGAAGAAAAAGGACCACTTCTTCTGTACACATCTCTTATGAAGAGCACAAAAATTCCCCAAAAGTTTCCCAGCAAAATTCCCCGTATGTCTCATTGACCAGAGCTGAGTCACAAGGCCACCTTTAAAGCACTAATTGTCAAGAGTATGGGACCATTATCCTTGGCTTAGACTCATCCAAATTTGTCCCAGTCACTTCGGGGAGGTTGGAACAAATCCAGACCTCTGGCAGCATGAAACATGGGGACAATAGGTGTAGGATAGGTAACCTACATCATTCGGTGAGCCCTTCCCACTCCTACAACACCCCCTGCCCTGCAACACACACACACACACACACACACACACACACACACACACACCCCTATTCACACACACACACAGCTGCAGCAAGGAAGATCCAAATCATGTGATCATCTGACCTGATGGTATTGTTAATAACAAAAGCAAAGATGAAAGTAGTATTTGTTGAGCATTTTCCATGTGCTGTCCAGTATTCTAAAGCAACTTACACACCTAATTCTCACGGTAACCCCATGAGATAGGTTTTCGCACCCATTTTATGGATGATAAAACTGAGTCACACAGAAGCCAAAGCAGGCAGCCAATATTTGGCAGAACTGGATTTGAACTCAGATTTGACTTACACTGAACAATCTTTCTACCATACCAAGCTATCTGATGAATGAGCAACTAGAAGTGACAAATACATTTTTTTGGACTAACTGCTATAGAAAGGGCAAGTGCTCAGCCTCTAGGCTTGCTTGCCCCAGGCTCACTCTGAATCCTGCCAATCAATTGAGCTATTTTTACAATAAAAGATAAACAGCATTGAGAGCCACATCCTGCTTCTGCCCTTTCTTCTCTGGTTGCTATTTCAGACTTTTCTTCTATCCATGCCGTTTTTAATATATTCTTCTGTCTTGCTAATGATAGGAAACTTGCTGCTGCATGGTTCCATAAAACATTATCTCATTATCTCGTTTTGCCTCTCACTGTAAAGTACTTTGTAGCATTGACAGTGGTGTATGAAAAAAATTAATTTTGTTAAATTAATGGAGAGTGTCATGACCGCTCAGTTATGACTCGGATGCATTTGTAGAGGGGGTTATATGCATCAAAGCTTGTCCTTTACTTTGCCACTTTTCCTCCCACTTGCACCCACCATCTTTCTCCAGGAAGGATGAGGTAATTCTAAATGACATGCATTAAAGAAATATTGTTACCGCCAGCAACCTGGGAAATCTCAAATGCAAAGCATGACTTAATATGGCCAATCGACAAATTGCAGAGCCAATCCAGTTATCTCCACCATCTTTCTAAGAGATACAAATGCTAGACCCGAATACATCAAGTTGTAATTCATAGCAGTCCTTAAGATTATCCACGTGAATGATCAGTTCTCTCCTAGTCCTTCAGTTTATATAAAAAAAAAAAAAATTTCTAAAGTTGTTCACCATTCCAAAATGTCTGCTTTCCCTTTTCTACAAAGTCTACACATTCTTCCAGGTCTTTCTCAAGTGCCTTTTACAATAAGTTTTCTCCTTTAATTCAAGCTCACAGAACTCTCCTATCTCTAAGTTTATTTATTCACTGGTTCACCACATATTTATTGAGCATTGAGATATGCACAGCTCTGTTCTAGGCGCTGGAGATGCCATGGAGAAAAAGACAGGCCGGTCCCTCCCCACCTGGAACACACTGTATCTGTACCACACGTTTACCACCCGACTAGTGGCTCCCCTGCCCCACCCTCCCAAAAAACTAGGATCTCTCCTGAGAAAGCAGCTGCTCAGCTCAATGAGTTTAACCCTAGCCTAAGATGTATAACATCCATCTTATTTTAGCTTCTATAAATGAAATAAATATTTCCACATTAGGTAATGCTGGTATTCCCATAAGGCTGCCCTAGATATGTACACTCCATTTTAGAATTCCTCCAGACGATCTCCCATTTGCTCCTTCAGGTAGTTCTTGGTCTTAGCTTTTCTGGACACCCCAATTCTCTGCTTTGGCCTTCATAACTCAACTCCAACTCAGGCCAAATATTCATTGAGTACCTGCTATGCATCAGGCATTGTGCTTAGGGTTCTATATACACAATGCCTAGTTTTCACAACAGCTTACAAAGGTGATGATGCTATCTCTGTTTTACAGAGGAGGAAACTGAGGCTCATCAAATTAAGGAACTTATCCCCAGGTCAGCCCACTCATAGGTGGCAGCACCAGGAATTTGAACCCATGTCTGTGATGCTGGCATTCTATTATTCCATATAACCTCAATCTCTCCCTACTTCTTCACATGCAAAATGAGAAAAATAATCCCCACTGTAACCTTCTCATAAGATTGTTATGATTATCAAGTAAGAATTTTGAATGAAAAGGATACTCATAACTCATGTCTCCTGCCTTCTGAGTTCTAGTTGGTAGAGACAAATACCGAAAGCCAAATGGAGAGCAATGGATTAGCTTTGTTAACCATCATCTGGTAACTAGGGTCCCCTAGTGAAAAGGCATTGCAGAATGTTGCTTGGACCCAAGGCCAAAATGGAGGATTCTTACTAATGCTCATCCCCGAATCTAGGCTAGATATCTGACTGTGGTAAAGTAAACTCTGCAGAAATACTCTGAGTACATGTCAAAGGCCAGATCAGCCTGCCTCTAAGACCCAGACCCCAGCAGAACCAGAACCCAGGAGAATTAGGATGGACTTTGTTCCTGTTCAGTGCAGTGACTAGGCACTTGGAGGGGAAAATGTGATCCAACAGAAATCAAGTTCTCTACGATCAACTGGACACTCATTCTCCTTTCAGGAAGGTGAGTAGGGAATGGAGAAATTGTCCCCTCTAGCATTTTACTGTCATTTGGAGGAAAGCAGAGAACGCTTCCAGTAGAAGCATGAGGAGAGGAAATTAGAGTTCCTAACCATAAGGATATTGTAAGATAGAAAGTGCCACACAAATGTTTAAGCTGTCATTTTCATATCACTTTTTCATCACTGTTTCTATTGCACTGTACACACTTTTATATCATATTGCTAGATAATCAGGTATTTTTTATCTCACTCTCCTATCAGACTAAATTCCTTCATATAAAAAATCATTTTTTAATTTAACCTGAAATACCCATGTCTAATACCACGTTTATTGCATAGACATGACATCATTGAGTACCTGCTACACGACAGGCATTGTGCTTAGGGTTCTATATACACAATGCCTAGTTTTCACA